>NC_092143.1:60264574-60565074 GCF_043159975.1 Macaca nemestrina | reverse complement strand
AAAAATACATAATTTTTTATTCCAAATAAAAAATGTGTGCTTTAGAAGCAAAAACCTTTCACACATTGATTACAAGTGAAATCAACACATTTAAGAAAGTTATTATTTTTGTGCTGATTTCATTTGAAATTGGTGAATTCATCATCTTACCGGTCTTGGGTTCAAGTATCTTATATTATTTTTCAATTAATTATAATTGGAGACATCAGCCTGTTTGGTAAATTTCAATTTGCTTTTTACAAGATGCAGAAATAGGATGACTTTTTTTACTTCTGAGGATAATATAGTATTTCACGAGAAGACACACTAAGTTGGCTGCAGAAAAGAGAAATGTAAAGATTCTCCTTTTTTGTACAACTTTGTTCCATACATTTCTTTAACTCTAAAACGTTGTTCTTACAGAATACACAGGTAGAACTTCTACAGGCACGGTATATGTTAGAGTACCCGGTTTCAGTGACAATTGTCCAACAGCTGTCCTCGATAAAGATGCGATTTGCAGTTCTTCACCTTCCGTGGTTGTCACCACTAGAACACTGAATAATAGATACACTGGCCCCTATACATTTGCACTGGAAGATCAACCTGTGAAGTTGCCTGCTATATGGAGTATCACAACCCTCAATGGTGAGTAACAGTAAAGTTGCTTCTACAAATGCAAACTGCTCCTTTATATTTCCAGAAGGATAAGGAAGATCATTTAAGAGCAGGTCCTTCCAAAAGTAACTTGAAAAATTCTTTGCAATGAAGATGTGGTTGTAGCCTTGTGAATTATTTCTCTTTTCAGAAGAGAAAAGGAATGATATGCTGTTAGCACCATTCAATATTTTATTTTGAATCCTTTTTAGGGTTCATTTGATATTTTAACATTTTAAATCTGTTTATTTCTACTTCCATAGTGCACCCAAAAAAAAGATTAGAGTCAGGCATCTAGGTGGGGCACGGTGGCTCATGCCTGTATTCCCAGTACTTTGGGAGGCCAAGGTGAGACGATCACCTGAGGTGAGGAGTTCGAGACCAGCCTGGCCAACATGGTGAAACTCCATTTCTACTAAAAATACAAAAATTAGCTAGGTGTGGTGGTGCATGTGTGTAATCCCAGCTACTCAGGAGACTGAGGCAGAAGAATCACTTGAACCCAGGAGGCAGAGATTGCAGTGAGCTGAGATCGTGCCACTGCACTCCAGTCTGGGCAACAAGAGTGAAAACTCCATCTCAAAAAAAAAAGTCAGATATCTATTTATCACAGAGCTGTTTAGATTTCTAAATACTAAATACATAAACTTGTTCTAATGGAGCAGTCTATGAGCAGACATGTAGCATGAAGAAGTCAGCCTGCTCAAGGCTCACAGGGAGTGCCACTTACACTGTCACTAGTCAGGAACCTTGAGAGCATAGTGGACTGAAATTTGCAAACCCTTTATCCAACAGGGAGGAGCTAATTCATTCTTTCTCTTTCCTAACCTTTATCATACTTATTTTACATTGTTTGTGCTTTCCAGAAGTGTCATAGAAATAGACATTAGACTTCCTAAAAGTTTCTGTCCTTTCTGGATTTTATAGTGATGATGGGATCACTTCAAACCCTTAGTAAACTCACTTTTCCCTAGCTCCTTTCTGAACCAGCCTTGCTTCCTTTCATGAATGTACATGCTGTTAAAGCATGTCCTTCAGTCCTAAGTAGCAGCCACTGCCAGAGTTACCAAAAGGATCTTGGTCTCCATGGTCATCTTCCCTTGGGCCCTCACACTTCTGGCATAAAGATCTATCTCCAAACTGTGCATGTAGCATTTTGCTCCAAATGAGTTTACTGGATACGTGACCAATGAAGAGGCTGCCAAAAAAAGATCAGAGAGGGCCAGGATGTGGCACAAGACACACCTGCCCAAGTGTGACTGGGCAAGGCAACAGTGATTAGACTAGGTGGGCAAGGCACAATGTCAAAGGGTATGGTGGGATCAGAAAGGATTCAAGAAATGCAATACTGAACCTTACAGGAACTGTTGTGGGGTCCACTTAAAAAAAGGCAACATAGCAATGGGAGATAGAAAACAGTCTATTCTCAGGACTCAGATAGGCAATAGGCCATCACCACAAGGAAATCCCATATCATAGACCTGCAGCTCATGGTCTAAGAACTGGGAAGAGCAGTTGAGGTAGTAGCAGCTAAAGTTGAAAGTCTTGATAAGTAAAACACAAGAACACAGAGTCAGGAACACATATACACTCAGAGGGCCACACAAGTCCAAGGATGGGTGCAGACATACAAGAGAGTGGTTAAGCCCCAGAAGAGGAGTGCCTGACTCTAAATGATGCTGCCCATCTTCTTTAGTGGGAAAAGCAGAGTAGAACTGAGTTTCATGGGGGAGGATAATGGGCCTACCTGCAGCAGAGAGGACAAGGAGGCAGGTATAGACAGATTTACCCACTTGAACCCGTTATAGCCCTCATCACTGCTCAAACCTCTCTCTATTATCAACCCTACTGTTTGTGGCAACTCTAACTCTGCTAATGAAAATAAGTAGTAAGAGCGTAAGACACTGCTGCGGTTGGAACAGGTCTTCCAAAGCTCGTGTGTTGAAAACTTAATCCCCACTGCAACAGTGTTGAGAGGTGAGACCTGTAAGATGTAATGAGGTTATGAGGTCTCTGTCCTCATGCATGGATTAATGGTGTTACCATGGGAGTGGGTTCATTACAGTAAGAGTGAGTTGTTTTAAGGGTGAGTTCAGCCCCCACTTGCTCTCCTGCTCTCTTGTCCTTCTGCCTTCCACCATGGGATGATGAAGTTCAAAGGCCTTTATCAGATTCTGACACCTTGATATTGAACTTCCCAGCTTTCAGAACTGTGAGAAATAAATGTATTTTCTTTATGAATTATCCAGTCTGTGATATTCTGTTATAGCAACACAAAACAGACTGAAAAGACACCTCGTCCCACTGTTGATTTGCATGATTCTTTCTCTACAGCTACCTCGGCCCTCCTCAGAGCCCAGGAACAGATAGCTCCTGGAGTATACCACATCTCCCTGGTACTTACAGACAGTCAGAACAATCGGTGTGAGATGCCAGGCAGCTTGACACTGGAAGTCTGTCAGTGTGACAACAGGGGCGTCTGTGGAACTTCTTACCCAACCACATGGCCTGGGACCAGATACGGCAGGCCGCCCTCAGGGAGGCTGGGGCCTGCCGCCATCGGCCTGCTGCTCCTTGGACTCCTGCTGCTGCTGTGTGAGTAGCCAATGTTTCATTCTCTGTTGGATGGGGTGTCCTCATTTGCAAAGGCCTCCATGCTACCCTGCTCATCTGTGCAATGGGGAAAGAACATTCTCTGATGTTTTATAGGTAAAGCTAGGGGGAAATGGCATTTTCAGAAAGAATCTGAAATGTGTAACATGTCACTTGCTAACAGTCTATATTAATATAGCAACACAAGTTATATATGTCAGACATTTAGAAGACAGCACGAGTTAATCAAGAGAAAAGCGAATCATGAAGACTTTCTATACACTGTTAGTAACGTTCATGGTCAAAATTATGGCTTTATCCATGAGTGTGACACTTTCTAAGATGTTTTCTCCATATTCATTTCATCTCATGAGATTCTAAGATAAAAAGAGAACACTAGTCAAACTTAGGGAAATACAAATAGGGTATCATAGGCTAATATTAATTAATAGCATATGATGCTAATATTAACATCATATGTTATTAATGATGTTAATATTAACATCATATGCTATTAAGATAGCATAGGTTCTGAGAAGTTATTGCTTCATCTAGCATTTCCTCAAAATAGATTACCATCTGAATACGCATCCCCTTTAAGACCTTCACTAAGTTTATTAAACACATTTAGAAAACTATGCATAAGTATCCTTTTTCAATAAAGGTAAAATTTATTCGATAGATAAGTTTCTGAAAAGTTGTATTTGAATCAAAATCTTGTAAATCAAATAGTATTTTGATTGTAAGAGGGCACTATTTAAAAGAACTTCCTGACTAATTCTTGTATAAACAAGAGAAATCCTTGCTAAATTCACACGTTCTTAATTTATTATAAAAATCACAGACTTTTAGAGTTAAAATTAATTTTATGATTATTAATTTTAAAACCACAAAAAGTAGAGAAAGTGTGTAGACAACTACACGTATAACCATCACTTCAACTGAACAGATATTAATGTTTTGCAATATTTTTCAGGTCTCTGTTTTGAAAAGAAATAAATTGCTATAGATACAGCTAATTGCCACACATGCTATGTTTTTCCCTTCCTTATTCTCCAAAAGCATTTACTATTCTAAAGTTATTATATACCATTTAGTTTAAGAGCTGAAATTGACACTCAGAGATTTGGTTTTTCGATATCATATTAATCGAGTAGAAGAACCAAAAAATTTTAAGTACCTCTATGTGAATCACTATGCTAGCTTCTAGCTGAAAAGGAAACTTGATTTTGGTTTTCATGCATATCTAACTATAGGGGAAAAAATACCATGATAAAGCTATAATAGAAATTACTACAAAGGGGTAATTACAGAAGATTTTATGGAATAGAGGAATAATTCAATTGAGCCTTGAAGAATGATTAGGATATAATCGGTATAAAAAATGGAAAAGGCGTTTCCAAAAATTGACAGCATCAGCCAAGGCCAGAAAACACTTAATATTTTCTGTTTTAGGAATCATACAGCCTTGGAAGGCTAAAACATGGGGAAATTGTGGAAAGTGGAGGAGAAACGGAGAATGCATTGGGACTAATTTGAAAAGCCTACATACACATGCTGTGGTGTTTGTGCTTTATCCTATGAAAAAGAGGAGCTGCTAAAAGCATTTGAATGAAAGACTAACATGATCGTATTTGTATTTTAGAAAGACAACCCCGGCAACAGTGTGTATGGTAAATTAGAAAGGAAAGAACACTTAAGAGGTCATTGTAAGAGTTCAAAAGAGACGATGCAGGTCAAATTCAGAGCTGTGACATGAGACTGGAAAAGAAAGGAAAAGCGTGCAGTGCATTACAGTGGCCCCTGGAGAGGACTGGGAGATGAATTGCTATAGTCTGAACGTGTGTGTCCCCCCAAAAAAATTCATATGTTGAAATTTAAACCCTAATGCAATAGTATTAACGAGTGGGGCCTTTACCTATATTAATTCAATCCTCACAACAACCTATGATGTAGATACTATTTATTGCCCCATTTTATGGATGAGTTAACTGAGCAAAGAAAGATGATATCACATGCCCAACATTACATAGCTGTTAAGTGGTACAGCCAAAATTTAAACTCTAGAATCTGACTCCAGAGGCTGCGTGCTTAAACCCCTCACTAAGCTGCCTCTAAGTGAAGAGAGCTGAAACATTAGGATTCAGGTGGCCTTGGCAGAGCAGAGGTGGCAGTGGGGCCACTGACAACAAAGTGTAGGAAACACCTGCTTTCAAGAAAAAGTATTTCACTTTTGGTCAGTCAACATGAGAATGACGTTAATCTTTATTGCCAAGGATGTGCACAGAAAGATATTTACACTGCCCGAAGAGCCCGCCAAGCTCAAGCCACAACTAAGAAATTCTTAAATCACAATTAAGAATGCATTGATAGCCATTTATTAGGTTATCACTCTAGTTACTGAGGGAGTTTTCTGGTTAATTACTGTTTGCTAAGAGATAATTAGAGACTAGATTGCCAAAACACCATTGTGCCCACCTAAAATCTGGGCCATTCTGGTCATATATTTATCTGTGTATTCACCTGACACAATATACATAGCCCCAAATGTGCAAATAAATGCAATAATCATAAAAATATATAAAAGAAAAGGATTGAGGAGCCAAACAGCCACTTTCACCATACATCAGTGCCTATCTTAAGACAACATACCAAAAAAAAAAAAAAAAAAAAAAAAAACAAGAAATGATCTGATCTGTCTCCTTCAATTTCATAATCACATGAAATTTTAGTGTGCTTACTGTACCAATCATTTGTAGAAACTAATTTTGGCTTTCATTAGGAATTTTCTACAAGTATTTAAGATACTGTATTTTCTTTGTAACATTTCTGACAATTGTCACGTTAAATAGTTCCTAAAATAGTCAAGTGTTCTGATGTTTTGTTTTGTTTTTCATTAGTGGCCCCCCTTCTGCTGTTGACCTGTGACTGTGGGGCAGGTTCTACTGGGGGAGTGACAGGTGGTTTTATCCCAGTTCCTGATGGCTCAGAAGGAACAATTCATCAGTGGGGAATTGAAGGAGCCCATCCTGAAGACAAGGTAAACATCTAGTTCATAAATTATTTATTTCAATTAAATAGAAAAAATGTTTGATTTACATTGAGATAGGAAAAGAGGCAAAGGGACATAAAAATAAGAGATTTCTTGACCTTCAGTTTGAGAGTCAGTGCTGAATAGATGGAGGCTTTTAGGATTTTAGCTCTTCAGATGTCAAAATCATAAAAATGGTTATCCCTGCAAGAATTTGCACTTCTTGTAATGTTATCATTTGCAAATTTGCAAGGGGCCACATGTCACTATATTGTTCTGAAATCTAGTGCACTTTTAAATTAATTTATTTTTCACATGGTTTGCAGGAAATCACAAATATTTGTGTGCCTCCTATAACAGCCAATGGAGCCGATTTCATGGAAAGTTCTGGTAAGTGGACATAAAATATTTGAAAGCAATGGTGAGTTAAGTGAGAGATATTCAAAAATAAGAAGTGGTTAAAATTAAAATTTTCTGGCCGGGCGCGGTGGCTCAAGCCTGTAATCCCAGCACTTTGGGAGGCCGAGACGGGCGGATCACAAGGTCAGGAGATCGAGACCACAGTGAAACCCCGTCTCTACTAAAAATACAAAAAATTAGCCGGGCGCGGTGGCGGGCGCCTGTAGTCCCAGCTACTCAGGAGGCTGAGGCAGGAGAATGGCGGGAACCCGGGAGGCGGAGCTTGCAGTGAGCCGAGATCGCACCACTGCACTCCAGCCTGGGCAACAGCGTGAGACTCCGTCTCAAAAAAAAAAAAAAAAAAAAAAAAAAAAAAAAAAAATTAAAATTTTCTTCTTAATAATTTCATCTGTGTGCACATGTCAGGAGCTGTTACCACTGAAATGGAGAAAAGCTGTTTTAATATTCTTATATTAGTCAATTCCCTGACATGTCTGGCTTCAATAAATTAATTTATCCATTGATGCCACCATTTTCAATATCTAAAGATTTGTTATACTTTTTCCAAACTTTAGTGAAGTATAGTTCTCAATCAATTACTAGTTTTTTAATTAGGAAAGACTTCACACATATAGACAAATGTAAGGGAAAATATAACAAACATCTATGTATCTACCACCCAACTTTGTCTATTCCAAACATTGGCCACATTTTCAGTTAAAGTCTCATGTGCACATCCTCAATCCTGTTCTCCTTTTTCCTTCCCCAGAACTAACAGTATCCTGATTTCAGTTCAATCACTAATTCCTTCATTCAGTCATAATAGGACATGGTCACTTATGTTGTCATACAGGTCATACAGGTGAATTTGTTTATTTCTTTGGTTTTATCAAGTGGCTATTTCATTAATATTATCTGAGTGCCACAACTACTCAGTGAACTAAAAGAACAATAATAATGCCTACTATTAAAGTTTTGCTTAATTCCATACTTAGATTGTTTTCAAGTGTCCATCCTGAACAATCCACATGAGATTTCCCCAAATATGTAACTGTCTTCCTTTATCAGATGCTCCAATCCTCACCTGCTTTTCCCATTAGAATTACATAGCAAGAGCTATATAAAGAATTATCTAGAAAAAATAACTTTCCATGAAAGCATAATGTAAAGGTAACAGGCTGAATAGTCGTGATTTGTTAAATTCTCTTTAGGTACCAAGACATGCTAACTTGCATGATTACATTATGTATGTTTCCTCTTTGGTTTCCATACTGAGCTCATATGACTGCTGAATTATAATGTTTTTTCATTAAAACATACAAGCATTGCATTAGAAGCTTCCCATAGCTGGGTACTAAATAGCCTGTCTTTTCTATTTCTGGCTGTTGTCACTGAAAATCTTATTTCTTTGTACATTTTTAAAATTAGTATATTTGTAGAGCTTTTTCACCCACTTATATGCCCCCCTTTATGACTCTCACTTAACACACTGTGGGATGTTATCATCTCTAGTCACATAATTGTATTTTCTCCCACTTACTTGCTTTACGTGGTGACTGCTTATAGACACCCAAGACCCGTTCTATAAAAATGCAACAAATAACAGCATAAGATATTACAGAATGTTCTCCCTTGTTTTTAGAAGTTTGTACAAGTACGTATGCCAGAGGGACAGCGGTGGAAGGCACTTCGGGAATGGAAATGACCACTAAGCTTGGGGCAGCCACTGAATCCGGAGGTGCTGCAGGCTTTGCAACAGGGACAGTGTCAGCGGCTGCTTCAGGATTCGGAGCAGTCACTGGAGTTGGCATCTGTTCCTCAGGGCAGTCTGGAACCATGAGAACAAGGCATTCCACTGGAGGAACCAATAAGGACTATACTGATGGGGCAATAAGCATGAATTTTCTGGACTCCTACTTTTCTCAGGTAATTTGGTGAAAAACTTTGTTTCTTGGTTATCTTATTTACATTAGAGATCTTTTTATTTGATTATATACTTCAGTTTTGTGGTTCTTTTTATTTACAGCTTGTTAAAATGTAAGAAAAAAGTGGTTTGTTAGTTTTTTTGCCAAAATAATACAGATAACCTAAGGTAGCTGTCAAAATTGGATCACTGATGAAAAGAAGAATGGGAGCCAAGCATAGCTGCAGTCCCAGCTACTCGGGAGGCTGAGGTGGGAGGATTGCTTGCCCCCAGGAGGTAGAGGCTGCAGTGAGCTATGATGACACCACTACACTCCAGCCTGGGTAACAGAGTGAGACTTCGTCTCTAAAATAAACAAATTAATAATAAAAGAAGAATGAATAGATAACCACAACATGAAAGCATATAGCAAGTAGCATCTCATTCCTCCAACTGAACAAACAACTGAGGGCAAATCTCTTTTATATGAGAATTTCCAGCATCTTCTTTAGGAATACAAATCAGTTCACTTTGTATTTCCTATATCATAAAGGATATCCAAATACCCGTGTGTATATTTTCCTGAGAGAGTGGTATAGTATTCACATTATCAAAAGAGTCTTGGTCTAAAAAAGTTGAAGAACCACTGAATTAATGACCCCCAAAAAAGGGGAGGCAAAAAGAACAGGATGGAAGATCAGTGATGGGAGGAATGACATGTCAGGAAGCATAGAACAGAAAAGGAACATGGGTACAAAACAGACAAGACTTTGAAAAGTAGGATGCTTGCCTCTCATTTGATAACCAAAGATTAGTGGGTAGACAGGCATGGTTAGAATGGATCTCACATTGAGTTTTGGTATTGATACTGGTAAGTGCCAAGGTTTGACCTAGTATCCAAGCAAAGAGTGATATTGTGTTTGAAGAAAGACTGAGGGGAATGGGAGAAAGGGAGGGATTGTTTGAGATGAGGATTCTTGGGATATTTCTAGGTGGGATGTGTGTTACAGCCACAGGTCAGGCTCCCATAAGGTTTGTAGAATCTAGACAAAGGTTCTAGCCCAATTTTGAGGGAATGTCAACCATACTTTTGTCCAAACACCAGATAATTTTTTGAACAAAATTGTTAATAGACAGTGTCCTTTACTTATATAGATTACCTAATTTGGGTATTCATAATCCAAATGAGTTCTACAAACAGTATTATATTGTTCAATTGACTCTTTCTTAAAATTCATTTTTTTCCCACTTTTTCTCTGTCTTAGAAAGCGTTTGCCTGTGCGGAGGAAGACGATGGCCAGGAAGCAAATGACTGCTTGTTGATCTATGATAATGAAGGCGCAGATGCTACTGGTTCTCCTGTGGGCTCCGTGGGTTGTTGCAGTTTTATTGCTGATGACCTGGATGACAGCTTCTTGGACTCACTTGGCCCGAAATTTAAAAAACTTGCAGAGATAAGCCTCGGTGTTGATGGTGAAAGCAAACAAGTTCAGCCACCCTCTAAAGACAGTGGTTATGGGATTGAATCCTGTGGCCGTTCCACAGAAGTCCAGCAGTCAGGATTTATTAAGTGCCAGACTTTGTCAGGAGGTCAAGGAGCTTCTGCTTTGTCCGCCTCTGGGTCTGTCCAGCCAGCTGTTTCCATCCCTGACCCTCTGCAGCATGGTAACTATTTGGTAACGGAGACTTACTCGGCTTCTGGTTCCCTTGTGCAACCTTCCACTGCAGGCTTTGATCCACTTCTCACGCAAAATGTGATAGTGACAGAAAGGGTGATCTGTCCCATTTCCAGTGTTCCTGGCAACCTAGCTGGCCCAACGCAGCTACGAGAGTCACACACTATGCTCTGTACAGAGGATCCTTGCTCCCGTCTAATATGACTAGAATGAGCTGGAATAGCACACTAACCAAATCTGGATATTTGGACTAAATTATTCAAAATAGCATAGCAAAAGCTCACTGTATTGGGCTAATAATTTGGCACTTACTAGCTTCTCTTATAAACTGATCACAATTATAAATTAAATGTTTGGGTTCATACCCCAAAAGCGATATGTTGTCACTCCTAATTCTCAAGTACTATTCAAATTGTAGTAAATCTTAAAGTTTTTCAAAACCCTTAAGATCATATTTGCCAGGAAATTTTCCTAAACATTCTTAAGCTTCTATTTTTCCACTGCCAAAGGAAGGTGTTTATCATTTTAAAATGCAATGTGGTTTAGTGGATTAAGCAGGAGCGCTGGTTCTTATCTCCGTTGCCTTTTCTTATATCATTGATAATGATGTAAGAATCACAAGGTATTTGCTAAAGCATTTTGAGCTGCTTGGAGAAAGGGAAATAGTTGCAGTAGAGTTTCTTCCATCTTTTTGGTGCTGGGAGGCCATACCTGGGTCTTTTCCTCAAGCTAAGGGGTATAAGCTTATGCATTAAATTTGCTACATCTATATTTCACATATTCTCACAATAAGAGAATTTTGAAATAGAAATATCATAGAACATTTAAGAAAGTTTAGTATAAATAATATTTTGCGTGTTTTAATCACTTTGAAAGGATCTATGCAAAGAAAATATTTTACATTGAGTTCCTTCCTACACACATCTCAGTAACAGATCCTGTGTTAGTCTTTGAAAATAGCTCCTTATTTTTTAAATGTCAGTGAATAGATGTAGCATACATATGATGTATAATGACGTGTATTATGTTAACAATGTCTGCAGATTTTGTAGGAATACAAAACATGGCCTTTTTTATAAGAAAAAAGGGCCAATGACTAGAATAACACATGGGGCAATCTGTGAATATGCATTATAAGCAGCATTTCAGAAAAGTAGTTGGTGAAATAACTTTCAAGTCAAAAAGGGATATGGAAAGGCACTTATGAGTAACCTCTATTTTTTTAAGCCTTGCTTTTAAATTAAACAGCTACAGCCATTTAAGGCTTGAGGGTAATAAAGCTTGAGAGTAATAATGTTAGCTTAGCAAAGGTTTAGATGTATTACTTCATGCATGCTACCATGATAGTAATGCAGCTCTTCGAGTCATTTCTGGTCATTCAAGATATTCGCCCTTTTGCCCATAGAGAGCACCCTACCTCACGTGCTTACTGATATTGTTTTAGCTGATCACAAGATCATTATCAACCTCCATTATTCCTTATTGTATATAAAATACAGAGTTTTATATTTTCCTTTCTTCTTTTTTTTGCCATATTCAAAACCTAAATTTGTTTTTGCAGGTGGAATGCAAAGTAATCAAGTGTTTGTGCTTTCACCTAGAAGGGTGTGGTCCTGAAAGAAAGAGGTCCCCTAAATATTCCCCACCCTGGTGCTCCTCCCTCTCCCTGGCACCCTGACTACCGGGAAGGCAGGTGCTAGAGCAGCTGGAGAAGTGAGGCAGCCTGTGCTTCCACAGACGGCGGTGCTGCTGCAACAAGGCTTTCAATGCGCCCGTCTTACGGGAGAGAAGCTAGATCCTGTGCAGCAGCCCGGTAAGTCCTGAGGAGGTTTCATTGCTCTTCCTGCTGCTGCTCTTTGCTTCTCAGTGGTGGCTCGCTCTGGGGTCTAGAGCACATGCAGCTAACTTGTGCCTCTGCTTATGCATGAGGGTTAAATTAACAACCGTAACCCCTATTGGAAGTTCAAAGGTGTATTCAGGATCCTCCAAGCATTTTAACCTTGCCTCTTAAAACCCAATTTACCATGAAATGGGAATTTTGCTGCATTGTGAAACTGCAGAGGAAATCATGCTATAGTAATAAAGCTTATATAAGAGATAAATTGAAATTAAATGTTTTTAAATTTCAAAAAAAATCAGCCTTTAGGATGACTTAAAAATTGATTTGCCATGTAAAATGTATCTGCATTTTTTATACAAAACTTGTTTTAAGCAGAAAATTTTAAAACTTTACTACTTGATGTATTATACATTTTGAACCATATGTATTAAACCATAAACAGTGTAACGTTGTTATAATAAAACCAGCAATAAATTTATAAGTAAAAAATGAACTACTCTCTATATTAATAGTTATTAAGAAATATGATTATAAAACAGCAGTCCCCAACCCTTCTAGCACCAGGAACCACTTTTGTGGAAGACGATTTTTCCACAGACGGCGGCAGGGATGGTTTCAGGATGAAACTATTCCACCTCAGATCATCAGGTATTATCATAAGAAGCAGGCAACCTAGATCCTGCATACGCGCAGTTCACAATAGGGTTCACGCTCCTGTGAGAATCTAATGCCACTGCTGATCAGACAGGAGGCAGAGCTCAAGCTGGATTGCTCACTTGCCCGCAGCTCACATCCTGCTACGGCCTGGTTCCTAACAGGCCACAGCCAGGTACTATTGGGGGTGGGGGTGGGGGAGGGGTTGGGGACCCCTGATATAAAATGACTCACATATGTATTTTTATCAGTATTTTAGCTATTTTTTCTAGCTGATTCCTTTTCTGCATCTTCCAGGCAGGAAGGAAGGATCTTGAGATTCAGGATGACTCCAGGTGGACATAGTGCAGGAGAAAGTGCTGGATGAGGTCAGGGCAGAGGGACTTCACTAACTGGATGCTTTAAGTCATTTGCTGTTTATTTTGTAAGTTGCAATTGTCTCTCGGGTAACTGAGAGATCATTGTTGTGACATTCAAAAGTTGTGACATTCTAAGATGACTTGGAGAGAAAAGTTGGAGTAAAGAGAAAGTAATGTTCACAATCTAGCCTGATGAAAAACATGTGCCATGTCACTGGTGAAAGCCATCAGCCCCAGAAGTGGAACTGTTTTTCCGTAAATGCTAAAGTCCATATGCCTCCTTTTAAAAGATGCCACAGGATAAGTCCCTCCAATGCTTCAGAACTTTCTTCTGGCTGACCTTCCTCCTTAAATATGGATAATGAGGTTTGGACATGGAGTAAAGGGAAAAAAAAAAATGGATTAAAGCAAATATTGAGTAAAGAATGGTAGTTGGCTTAACTCAAATGTTTCAAATCAATTCCAGGAAAATGAAAGTCATGTAGATAAAATCCAAAAATATTACTAGCTGCTTCTATTCATAGAAAGTTCAAGGAACAAAAGTGACAAAATCGGTTAATTTAACTTGAGGACCTTCATACATGAGGTAAGAGTGTGAATGGAACACGTTCGACTGACTAGTTTCAATGCAACTAACAATTTAGAAACAATTAAAGGTTAAGAATTCTTCTTGTTCTTGCATTTCCATGTTGTCTCGTATCTTCTTCTGGGTCTACAAAGAGGAATACTGAATTAGAGATTATACGGTTTAACAGCGTTCAATAACATAGTCTTAGATGGTTTTATGTAAAGGGGATGATTGATAAGACAAGAAGATAAAAAATCATTTAAATTCCAGAAGCCAGAAACCACAGACGTGTTCCATGATGAACGCTGAGACTCCTCTTGCTTTGCTGTCCAGAGTGTGCTGAGATTACCTCCGTGGCCAAAGACATCAGGCTGTTGTCTGATTGGTGTCTTTACTTCCTTTTTCTTCTACAGTTTGACTCATTTTTACAAATACAAAACAAAAAAATGTAGACACAATAGAGATATAATTAAAACTCAAGAGGATAAGGTCTGAAGAACAAGTACAAATGGATACGGTTATCAGAGCAAGAAGAAAAGAGACATTAGTGAAGGTTACCAAGTGGTCAAGAGAGCTACATACTCTAATTCAATTCTAGAGTAATCCTTAGATTACAGGCATGGAAACAGAGACTCAGAGAAGCAAAGTAACCTTCTCAAGGTTGCACAATAAGTGGCACAAATGTGAAAGTTGATCAATAGTTGTCCAGAAATAATAACTATTACTCTCAGAATAATCTGTTCACTTCCAGTCTAAGACTTGAGTAGAACATTAAAAATTAAAAAGAATACAAAGAAAGTGAAAATTATAAAAAGAATTAGAAATCTAGATGTAATTTTAAAGATTAAAGAAGTAGTATAATGTAGGCATATGTGTGTGTAGGAGGGAGAGAGAGAGAGTGACAGAGAGAGAGAGAGAGAGAGAATGCTAATACATGATTTGCTGCTATTTTGAAGTACATGCGGAGGTTTTCCTTTCAGGGGTCAGTGACCAGGTCTCTTCCACAACCAATAACTAATAAGAATGAGCCAAAAGCCTAAATTGCAGAAACAAGTATTTAGCTGAATTTAAATTACAATTTTTGTATTTTAATACAAAATTAAAATGCAATTTTATACAATTATAACTGATGTAAGTACTGAAAAAAACTACCTGGAATCTCTTTCTCAGTAAACTCCCTAAGAATTCCTTTGATAAAACACTATTTAGAAGAGGTTGTATGAAATGTATCCAGATACGAAATGATTACCTTAAACAGGTCCTTCCAGCTCAGTGTTTCCATGATTTGTGGAAAAGAACATGTTTTAACAACTACAAATTTTTTACTCCTTGAAGTCAGTTTCATTTCTACTTTGATTTTCCTAAAGAACATGGTACCACTATATTTTCAATTTTACGCCTCAGAACATCTCTGATGTTTTCTGTGTGCAGAATTCATCATTACTAAGTTAGCAAACAGTGAATTTTATGTGATAACACAGAGAATCAAATGATGATAATATAAGCAAAACACTGATATTGAAACAATATGTATGTCCTCATTTTCCCAGAAGGCAGAAGAAGTATTTATGTTCTTTCATAATCAAAAGAAGGATTGGAAGGAACTTTCCTGATTATAAAGCAGTGAAGAATCAGGTAATCCTGTATTTATTCAAATGACATAATGACGTGATTTTCAATCCTGCAAGGAGACACTTTTACTAAGTGAAAAATGAGTATTTAAACACAAAATATGAGATTAACTTCAGTCATGTCTTCTCATGTCCAACTGAATTCTACTGATAATAAGATTTATATGGTCATAACTCAGATGAAACACACACACACCCACATTCTTGCCTTAGGTAACCTCATGGCTTGGCATAGCTAAAGCAGGGTCTTTCCATTATCAAATATATGGACCAGACACTAATGCTTAGTGTACATTGCAGACACAAAGTTTCCACATTTAAGAATTCTCCTATCTAGCTTTATTATTTTAGAAAATAATAATAATCACCTAGATTTTGCACCTAAGTTTCTTTAGGTAAGCTATGGTGAAAAAGCCTTATTTAACCAGACTTTCAGTTATTTTCAACCAGCTCTGACATCCCCAACATTTAATTAGTAAAAAATATGCAATAAATCCTTAGTCTAGTAAGTTCTGACAATATCTACCTTCCTGCATCTTCCCTCTTTTTCTCAGCTGTTACACATTGCTATGAATTTTTCCTCAGAACATATTTTGTGGCTGCTAACTATCTGATATCTAAGTTGATTTTCTAACTTGCCACTGTTTCTACATACACTCTCTTGGATCCTGGAAATGTTCTCTTTCGTGCTGGTCTTTGAATATTCTTTCAAAGAGGCAAACTTATAATGAAGGCACATGCTACCAAGACAATAACAGACCTCCTACTTCATGCAACAAAGGCTCACCCAGGGCCTGTCAAACAAGCCGGTGCATGCTATTGCTACTTTTGCCAATGCTGGCTAGAAAAGGGTATCTCTACTGAAGGAACAAGTCAGGAGATGTTCGGGAATATAGAGAATGGGTTGTCAACCTAAGAAAACCTATTAAAGTTTACAAAAAACAAAAAAAACAATGAAACCACTACCAAAGGAGCTAAGAGAATTTTTAAAAATCTCACTCCATCTATTAGTCAATCAAAATAACTATATTTTAATGATTAACAAAAATTAAACTTGAAAAGGTTTCTATTTTGGTTTTTTGTGTGCATTTAAGTTAATGGTTAAGAGTTCAGGCTTTGGAGACATACCACATACTTGAGTTCAAATCCCCGTTTCCCAACTTACTAACTTTATGGTTTGGGGCAAGTTTCTTAATCTCTCTGAACATCTCTGGACTATTATTATGAAGATAATAATAGCTTCTATTTCACACAGTTTCTGTAAAGTTACAAGAATGCACTTTGAACATAGTAAATGCTCATAAAGATTTGTTTTCATTTTTTTACTGTATTTTAAATCTTCAAGATGAACTCAATCATCTCAAAGTTAAGAGTTCTAATGTACAAACTACTGAAACCACAGAATCTCGAAATATCCCTATTGTATGATCCAAAGCCCTCCTTTTATATGGATGCTTAAATTGAGGCTGAGAAGTAACTCGGGGATGAATTTCAGAGTTAAGAATTGGCTAGGCTGATTCTCTTTCTGCTACTGCCACCACAATATGTCTTTTTTATTAATTTTTTGCCTTAGCCACAAGGATTGTCCTAGTCTTCTAAGCACTGGAAATTCCGATGAATACACAGTCCAATGGAGATGTGCCAGTTCATCACAAATTGTTATCTTGTATACCCAAACTGATCAGAATCACCAGATGATTGCCATTTTTCGGTTCAGCTTCCTTGGAAAAGTGAATTTAGGCTTCTAATTGAATTCCTGTGTTCAGGTGGATATTGAATGTGACAGGGTCGTGTAGGTTGTTTCTATCATGTTGCAATAGGGTCATGGGCAGGATGGATGGCTTCTTTCTTCTTCTTCTTACTAGAAATGACATAGTAAGTATTCCAAAGAATACTTTGGATAGATGGGATAGCCAGATGGCTCTGGAAAAAAAAACAGTTATTTGAAAACTAGCATGAAAAGAATGACACTAATCGACCCCACTTCCATTGGATATATATTTTACTGTTACTAGAATAGTGACAAACTGCATGAAAAAAGACCACATTTTATGTTCAGTTTCTATATGATTTATGGATCATTATCACTGCTGGGCAAGTGAAAAATGAGCTTATTTGCAAATGCCAGCTGACCCATCATAAAATGGAAGGAAGTGAAATCTGTCTTTACCTTTGCATGTTTATTCTTTATTTCTAGCACATGACATGCCTGATGTCTTCATATTCACTGCTACCTTCTTCCTCTAAAAACTGGCCATAACTAGTTGATAAGTTTTTTAATGTTTGAGAAATTAATTCACAGTAAGGTATAAATCACAAAAAGCACTTTGTTACTTTTCTCTGAAATGTGTGTCTTTAATGTTTAGAATATTTGTTGACTGCATAAACAAAGTGAATTTTCATTATCATTAAGCAATAGGTTAGGAGGTAAAGCAACTTGAGAACTCACACTATCCAGCATCCCTCCAATTGCACATTTCACATCTGTCCATGTAGACCACTTCTGTGCACCGGGGACAAAGGCCTCACATTCTGACCCATTGAGCATACTCTGTAGACTCAAGATTTCAAATATTGAAAATTCTGGGGTATAGAGTAGACTGATTCTCCCACAGTGTCAGACAATGAAAACTCGCCATGGCAATTTTATGAACCATACAGCAATTCTTCACATGAGGTTTTACATGGATTTCACATTATCCAACTCCGAATCTTTTCTGTAATACTGTTCTGCTTAACCTGCTGTCATCAACTTTACTACTTACTTTAGATTAATGTTCTAATCCCACAGTTAAGAAAGAAGTACAATGATACACTTTCTTCCTCTCTCATACTTATAAGAGAATTAATCATAAGCAGTCTTTGTTGACTGACGTAACTTTATTGTAGCTGATTCTGCATCAAATGGGTGTAACTCTCTCCAAAGGTATAATGTCATTCACATATTGTTCCAGCTGCAGAGACGGCCATTGGGAGGAGGAAGACATTACAGTAAATGTGCAGAAGATTGCCTAGCTAAGTAAGGGGTCAGCTTTCAAGATACACAGTAATGTCCATAGTGAACACAGTCATTTTTTAAAATTTTAACCACAATTGTCCTCGGACAAGCTGAAAAGGGTCATTGTGAGCATTACATCTAAACTATCTAGAGCAATTTTTTTCCCATTGCCTTCTTTGTATCAAACTTTTTTTGCTTAATCAGTTTGCTTAATCTTTAAACATATCTCTGTCTCATAAAACCTCCACTTGGAGTGAGAATTAGAAGAGGTGATATAACTCAATCTAGGTGTACTAAAAAAAAAAAAAAAAAAAAAAGGCTATATAATTTGAACAAAATGGGTTTAAAAACAAATATTTTCAGCCAGGCACAGTGGCTCATGCCTGTAATCTCAGCACTTTGGGAGGCTAAGGCGGGTGGATCACGAGGTCAGGAGTTCGAGACTAGCCTGACCAACATGGTGAAACTCTGTCTCTACTAAAAATACAAAAATTAGCCAAGCGTGGTGTCATCTGCCTGTAATCCCAGCTACTCAGGAGGCTGAGGCAGGAGAACCACTTAAACCCAGAAGGCAGAGGCTGCAGTGAGCTGAGATCGTGCCACTGTACTCCAGCCTGGGTGAGAAAGCAAGACTCTGTCTCAAAAAAAAAAAATTTTTTTTTCCTGAAATTCTAGACATCCAGAGACAATGTTTTGGTTCTCTTCTATTATAATATCTGAAAGACTACTTCGACTCTCCAGTTCCCTGGCTGTGTACAGATAACTAAGTTAATTAAATTATTATTTATCATGTTACGGGGTTTTCAATTACTTTTGCTACAGAAGTAAAGTTACTAGATAGAAATAATTTGCCATTCACAATATCCAACCTGGGATTCAAGAATAACAATATTGTAATTGTAGTCAGCACAGTTCATGAAGTATGTCCTCAAAAGTAGATGACATTCACAAGCTCACACCCTCAGATGGAGAAGCCCTGTGATCAAGGCTAAGGTTCCCATCTCCTTCCCTGGTGGAACCCATGTTCCTCCTCAGCCTGAGAAGAATAGCAGAACACAAGTGGGTAAGTTCATTATTGAATAGCCTTAAATGTGCTCCAATCATTTTAACAAAGTAAATCCTTCACAAATTTCAGACTGTTACTATTAAAAAATTAGTACGTTGACTGAAATTTTCAAGCCACCACCAAAAAGACTAATTTGTAAAGTCAATTAAAATAAATAATTTAATTACTTTAAATTCCTGCTTTTTCTTTAGAATGAAAATCATGTACTTTTGAAATTGTGTATCTCTCAACCAAAGTACTTACAATGATCATTCTAGGTCATTTGGAAAGATTTTTAAACCCACTATTTTACTTCCGGGTTCACTCTCCAAAGCTACTGCATTGCTTCTATTTCACTTTTTCCTCGCACATAAGAATGTCATTGTCTATCTACGAACGAATGAAATAATTGCCAAAAACCAGTTTTGTTTGTTTTTTCTGTCTTCTGAGGGTTATTTATTTATTTATTTCTGGGTATCTCCCTAAGCTCATTAGTCACAATGGGTCAGTGTGGTGGTTTCTGTCTGACACTCAGTAAGTACTGCTGTGCCTGCCCTAAAACTCTGCAAGCCCTGTCATGCTGGTGATGGATTCCAGTCCAGGACTGTTGTTAGCAACCGAGGACTCCCCTGCTCTCTTTCTTTGCTATTTCCCTTATCTTTCCAAGAACTTCCATAAACAAAACCTAGGGTGAAACCAAAATAATAGATTTGTCATGAGTAGATAAAACCAGCTTTCCCCAGTGTTGCACTCCTTTAGTGAATGCACACTTTGTTCATTTCCAGGGAGAAGGAGGATTTTTCATGTTGTTAATGTTTTCTTCCTTGGTTCCCCCTGCAAGGAAGGGAGCCTTAAAGCAGAGGAAGAACACAGTAGTGTTCTCCACTGGCCTCTGAACTCCTCCACTTCACCCTGTCCCAGCAGTCTTAGCAATGCCCACCCTTGATGAAATTGTGAGGTAGAGCAATTTTGTCCACAGTGAGCCAGGCCTCCCATCACACCCCCGCCCCGGTTTGGTGACAGTCACTCATGAGTTGGATTCCATGAATCCAACGTTCTCTTCTCCTTTTCCCCTTTACCCTCATTTTACTCTCTCTCTCTCTCTCTCTTCCAAAATAACCTTGAAAATTTCTTCACTTACTCATTTATTTACACATTCGGCTGGGATTTACTAAAGGCCTACATTGGGCCAGGCACTGTTTTATTTGCAGGATACATGGCAGTTCACAAGAAAAAAGCCCAGCCCTCACAAAGTTTACATCCTAGGGAATGGCAACAGATAAGAAATAAGTTAAAACACAGTCTTTTAGAAGAGAAAAAGAGGATGGGGAGCTCTGGGCACGGGCAGGTGGCGGGGTGGGGGACGGGGGTAATTACAATTTTAAAAATCATTGGTCAGGGAATGTCCTTACTGAGAAGGTCACATTTGAGGGGAGAAAAGTGAAGAGCGATGGAAAAGACCTTGTACATTTCTGGAGCAGAACCTTCCAGGGAAAAGGAACCACAAATGCAAGCCTCCGAGGTGAGGCGTGCCTGGTGAACCTGTGGCATTAGACTAAGATGTAAGTAACTGACAATGGATCAGCATGCTGCCCTCCCAGTAATACGCACTCCAAGGAAGCCTTCTGCTGAAGGAATGCCAACTTTAATCAGTGAACGGGAGAGGCCTTATGTTGGGGCCTCCAGGCCTTGCTGGGTTTTCCCAGGCAGTTGCCTGTTTCATAATTGCCTCAATCCAGCATTATTATATTCTGATCACATTTTTAAACTAGTGTGACTTAGTTCAAAAAAGATTGCATGAGATGTGTTCAACACCCTACTGATTCCCAAGAATAGACCATTTTGTTTCCTCTACTGCACCAAATCCTATTGTGCAACTATCATTGTTTTTCCCTAATTCTCCTCTACCTCATGAACAATGTTAACAATTTCCTTAAAACAGCTTGGCTCAGAGACTTTGCATCCAAAGCAGTCAGTCCATGTATACTGACTCACCAGGAGGAACACGTGGGGAAAGCTCAGTGAGACACTGTGACTCACGGCACTGGGACTCTCACTCTTTCGGGATATTGACGTCTGTGGCTGTGATCTCAGGGCTGCCTATTTTTGCTCCCCCAGAATGTGGGGACTGTTCATTAAGGGCGTGCTGGCTTCTCTGTGCTAGAAAATAGGGCTTCTAGTCTGCTGGGCTTTATTATCCTGGGAGTTCTAACTGGGAAAGTCAACATAACTTTTCCCACTCTCTTATTAGAGGCCTCCTCCACCCCCAAGTTGGCCAAGTTCTCGCCACCTAAGGCAGAAGCAGCTCTCGGTCCATCTAACTGGAGAGTCCATAAGAATTTCAAGGTCCTGACTCCAAATGTCGGTGCTGTCATCCATGCCTTGTCTTACATGGAATAGGATCATGGGTCTTTCTCCAGGATTGAGGGGAAGGACGATCCTCTCCCATTTCTCCAGGGCCAATGTAACGAACTGTCTATTCTCAGCTGGCCCCTGAGCTCCTCCAGCTTCATTTAGCCTGTCTGTCTTCCTCGTGACCACACTCAATTCCAGGAGTATCCTGGATACTTATACCTTTTTTCTTTTCTTTTCATAAAGCTTTTTTTATGGAATGGAAAGTTACAGTTTCTAACCTAAACCTTTTCCTCTGAAACTTAAACATATTTCCTCTTAAAGAAGCAATAGGAATATATTCCTTACAGAAATGATTTTTAGGGCTTTTATATTATTTTTCTGATACTGTCACTTTATTCTTTTTTTTTTTTTTTTTTTTTTTTGAGACGGAGTTTCACTCTTGTTGCTCAGGCTGGAGTGCACAGGTGCAATCTCGACTCACTGCAACCTTCACCTCCCAGGTTCAAGCAATTCTCCTGCCTCAGCCTCCCAAGTAGCTGGGATTACAGGCATGCGCCATCACGCTCAGCTAACTTTTTATATTTAGCAGAGATGGGGTTTCACCATGTTGGTTGGGCTGGTCTTCAACTGCTGATCTCAGGTGGTTCACCCACCTAGGTCGCCCAAAGTGCTGGGATTATGGGCTTGAGCCACTGCACCTGACCACTTTATTCTTTACTAGGTTAAATATTCCCAGCACTTTCAGCCTTTTGTTATAGATCTTGTTTATCATCTTTGTATGTGTGATATTGTCCTCAGTGCCTAGCTCAGTTCTCTTTATAGATGTTTTACATAGATATTTCCATAAGATGTTGTCAATGTGGACCTAGAAAAACATCAAAATAATAGTTGATCTTTCCTGGATACTTACACCTCTTAACTGTCCGTCAGGCCACTCTACAACCCTGACTTACACCTACCAGCTGCCATCCTTATTCTGCCCTGGGCTGCAGTGTTAGGGAAAACACATGTGCACAACTAACATGTGTGCATGTGTGTGCAAATGCATGTACACACACATATCACAGACCAACATTTTCTTACCAGAGCCTCTGCTAATTCACCCACAGTGGATATTCCAAACACTTTTCCTCATAATACTCCTTTTTTAGTTAAAATTAATCCCTTCCTGTGTGGTCTTATTTCAACAGATCTTAATTGATCATCTGATATGTGCTGGATGTTGAGGGTTGGGCCCACTGTGAATATCATACAGCCTCTGCTCTCAAAGAAGGAACAGCTTTGAGAAAAAGAAATGGGTGGAGTAGTAGACGTGGATGAAATGACCATAAACTACAATGTGATTGCTGCTATGCAGGTTGTATGAGTCATCTGGGATAGAGCCACAGTGCACTAAAGGAGAGGTAAGTAACTAGACACGGAGAGTATAGAAAAAGGAATAGAGGATGCCACTCAGGTCCTAGCGTGAGTGGCCAAGTTCGCAAGGCTGCCATTGACTGAGTGGAGCATATGAGGAAGTAGCAAGCTTGCACTAGAGAGACAGTAAAGAGAGGATGTATGAATCTGTTCTTGTGCTGCTAATAAAGACATACCTGAGACTGGGTAATTTATAAAGGAAAGAGGTTTAGTAAGCTCACAGTTCTACGTGGCTGGGGACGCCTCACAATCGTGGCAAAAGAGAAGCAAAGGCATGTCTTACATGAAGGGAGAGAAGAGAGAATGACAGTCAAGCGAAAGAGGAAACCCATTATAAAACCATCAGATCTTGTGAGACTTATTCACTACCATGAGAACACTATGGGGGAAACCGCCCCCATGATTCAATTATCTCCCACCAGGTCCCTCCCACACACCGTGGGAATTATAGGAGCTAAAATTTGAGATGACATTTAGGTGGGGGACACAGCCAAACCATATCAGAGGGAAAGCTTTTTTGTCAATATGCTGTTTGATATCCCCACAAAATTACTATGAAAGTGTGAGGTTCCCATGAAATATCCAAGTAGTGATGTCCCATGATTCGAGCTTGAGAAAGAAAGCTAAGTTTACACAATGGAAGTGACCACAGAATCATACCTGCTACTAAGTAAGAAGAAAAGAAGCAAAGTACAGAACTCAGAAGACACACACATTTTACAAGCAGCAAAGGGTAAGAAATGGATTGAGAAAGAACAGTCAGTGAGATGGGAACAAAATAAGGTGACTATTTCTGCTACCCAAATCTATTTGCAGTGCAGTTGTCCTTTCTCATTTCAAATGACTTGCCAGGCTTTTCTAATTGAATTTTGTTCTAATGTCTCAAATTCAACATGTTTTTACCAAAAGAGAAGTTTTTACTTCTGATTTCCCTTTTTGTGTCATCATGATGAAAAGAAAGCTTTTTTCACAGCTAAAGCAAAAGCCCTGACTCTTCATCAACAGCGTCTACGCTTTGAGTTCCTCTGCCCAGGCAGATTCAACACCTGGTTCACAATTACTCATCCTTTAAGAATCACTTCACCAAACTTCCTCCAAGAAGCCTTTTCTAATCCCATTGTCCAAAGTGTGAGGTGGGAAACTTCTTCATTGTTCATATTATACTGCATGTGTAGTTCTACCATGGCGGTTATATTATTTTATTTTATAAGTAATTATAGTTATATTATTTCATAAGCACGTATTCTTGTTTCTTTGGATACGGGAAAACATTTAATTCTGCATTCCCAATAAAATGAAAATTAAATGTTTGTTGAACAGGGACAAGGTAAATATTGAATAAACTAGTAGAGCTAAACCAAAAAAACAGATTCCTCCTTGTATTTCCCTTCTCAGATTACCTGGGAGTATTTCATATTTTGTCCTGTGCCCATACGCCCTTTAGTAATCAACATTCTATGAGTAATCCTCCTGACCATGATAACCTTTTTTTATAACAGCTACACAACTCTATGATTTGTTTATAAGGCATTTTAAAAGGATAGCAACCAGATTTAGCTCTCACCTCTGAAACATTAAATCTAATACATATACTCATGAAATTTTCACTGGAATTAAGTGATCAGCCACTTATCAGACCTTTAGCAAAGAACTGTCCATTTTTATAGTAATATTTAATGTTAGGATGTGTTGGGAGTAAGGAGGAAGTGTTAGTAGAAAAGAGATATACTAATTTTCATTGATCTTTCTGAAACCCTTTAAAGTATTTTTTGTTTTAGATCATATTAAAGAGGTGATTTTAATGAGCTAATCACTTGAAGATTATTCTCATCTGTGTATGTGTGTGAAGCAAAGTATTCTGGAAAACATAAATTCAGGTAGATATTTTTAATATATCTAGATGTTAAAGGTAATTATTGTTTGCATAAATTATGTTTTGAACCAATCCATTCTAAATGTCTTAAGAAAAGTACATTTACCATAATGTTCAACTAACTTAGGGGAGGAAAACATGAAAGTTAAAATTTTCACATCCTATTAACACTTCAATTTATTGTAAACAAATCCTTAGTCCTTTGTTGGTAATGGTTACATTTATTTTTGTGCACAGAGATGTACAAAAGAGATTTACTCTAACCCCAGCATAAAGAAGTTAAGAGCCAGAGAGATAGCTGTGAAACATCTGATTCTCAAGAAGTCCCTTCAGCTCCCTGAGTCATAAGTTTTAGATTTTTTAAAGTAGAACTAATTCAGGAGTGACATGGCATTGGATGACATATTGGCACCTTCTCTCAAAGTCCTGGGGAAAATGTCTTATAGAAGGAATACTACCTTGAAACTAACTTTGACAGCCTTCAGGGGAGGTTGAAAATACAACAGAAATAAAGTTTGCATTAGCTATTTCTCATTCTGGAAGCTACGATTGTCTTCATTGCTGAATAGAAACCGAAGTCTTAATAATGAAGCATAAATACTTCTCTATAGGACTCAATTGCAAGGGCACAAATTTAAGGCAGGACTGACATATAGTTTCCTACAATTATTTCTGCAAGTGATTTGGTAAAAGCCTCACTTCTTAAATCAGGAGTGCTCCCAGCATGATGGCAAATGAGAAGTGTCACCAAGGTGTGCTAATACCCCCATCTAGCTCAAGAGAAAGCAGTGGAAATTGAGACATATTTTCTCCAGATTCAATTATGTAAAAAAGTTTACTGAGAGTATCCCACAGTACACAGCACAGTTTGGGGCACTTCTGAGCAGAGTGATGAGCTAAGTCCTCAACTAATTCAGCCACCGTCACTTAAGTAACTGCAAGAGAAAATCTACTCAGCAGCTAAGCCCCAAACATACGGACAATGTGCTTCTCTCAGCTCAAATAGGCAGTGGTCCTTGGGGGCCTGGGAAGAAAGAGTGTAAAGAGGAGGTGGTGACCTTACTAGATCTTGAAGATTGGCACTTGGGAGATGCTGCCAGAGGGTGAGGGGGCACTTTGAACCACAGAAGTAACTCTACTATTTGAGCCAAATTTAATGCCAAACCTCTCTTTCTAGTCTCCAAATAACCCTTTATGCTTATATAGGCATGGGAAAAAAGTTAAATATTACATTTGAACTCAGTTGAACATGGACACAAACAATGGTCATCAAGTCCTGGAAGAGGTTGTGTGAGCCCCTTGAGGAATTCATCCAGCACTGTTTTGAAGAAATCTCTATTTCAATCTATACCTATACACTAGTTATTGAAAAACAACAGACAATCGCAAAAACAAGTTGACCTTTTGTGTTAGTTGAGCCCAGTCGTGAAGAGCCCTGGTGACTGGGCCTCATGTCAAACAACTGGTTACAGTCCCAGACTGCACCGAAGCTTCATGAGACATCTCCTTGTCAGTGTACGGATGAGTGGCCGACTCTGGAGATCAGGCTGTTGCTTCCCTGTCTGGTGATGAATCCTCCATAGTCTAGGTAATATAAATATATATATATACACACACACATATATACATATACATATATATTTATCTTTTCCCTTCTCTCCTTCCCATTGCAATTTGCTTATTATATCAATTTGCTTATTATATCATTGGCTTATTGTATCATTTGTTTATTATATCTGCATTGCCATTTACGTGGGATAAAGGTTGTTTACTGTTAAAAGTATTGTGCATGCCTTCTCCCCTCGCAGGTCTCCAGCACAAAACGTTTTTGTGGTCATGAACAGGATCCGAAAGTGAAAGCATGCCATTTTTCCACCACAAGGATCGGGCTGGGAGGTCCCCATATCCTGGGATGGGAACTCACCGACTTCTCCTCCTTGGTCACTGAGTGATCTAACGGAACTGGACTGTGTGAAAATTGGGAATCTAAATTAGTGCATTTTGAGCCATTGGCTGTGCATGAGGTGCTGGAGGGAATCTCAGTTGGTAAAGAAGAAACTGAGGGAATTTCCTGGTGTGGATGGTGCTTGCTTACTGCTTATAAGTTAATGTATCAAGATAAGGACTGGTTGCTACAAGAGAAATGTAAGCTGGAAAAGGAAAATGCTAATCTGACTTCCAGACTCACCCTGGCCCAATGCCAGGCCTATGTCTTGACTAATCAGGCTCAAAGCTATCAGACTATTGCTAAAAAAAGCAGTTGTTCAAGTGGCCCAGCCAGGGTAAGACTGAAAAACTAGTGAGCTGGGGATTGGAGCAGGTAAAACCCAGCTCCTGTCTCAAGAATGGGAAATTAACCCCAGTAAAATTCAAGGACCTACACAAATAGTAAAATTTCTTGGCATCCTATGGAATGCAGGGAAATAGTCCATTTTACCAAAGGCTAAGCTAAAATACTAGAATTTGCAACTCCTACCACTACAAAGGAGGTCCAGAAATTTATTGCCTTGCTTGGATTCTGGAGACATTATATTCCCCACTTGGGTAACATTTTACAACCTCTGCACGCAGTCACTAGAAAAGGCTATGACTTTCACTGGGGAGAGGAAGAGAGCATGGCTTTTGAACAAGCTAAACAAGCAGTGCAACTGGTCCTGGATCTATGGCCCATACAGGATGGCCCAGCAGAACTGCAAGTAACTGTCCTAGATCAACATGCTAATCAGAGCCTTAGGCAGAAACAAGATGGGAAGACAGTACCTGTGGGGTTTTGGACCTGAAAACTGCCAGAGGATGGCAAAGCTTATACACCTTTCTAGAAGCAATTGTTAGCTTGCTATTGGGCTTTGCTGGAATGGCGCACCTCTGCTTCAACCATGATGTCTTTATGAGGCCTGAAATTCCTATTATGACTTGGGTCATGAGTTCCCCCAAAGCTTACCAGATAGGGAAAGTAGCATCATCAAGTGGAAATGGTACATACAAGACCAGGCTAAGCCAAAACCAACAGGGGTATCACTTTTACATGAGGATATACAAAACTTGCCAGCTCAGGAAATCACCAAGCAAGTCCTACAGATAGGGAAGGAAACCTCCCCCGTCCAATGGGGCAAATGCTTTAAAGAACTAAGCCCAGAGGATCAGAAACATGCTTGGTTTACTGATGGATCTACCAAATACATTGATGGGACCCGATGCTAGAAGGTGATGGCTCATAACCCTGTTAAAAAGCATAAGCATTTCTGATGAAGGAAGGGGTGGGAGCAGCCAGTTGGCTGAACTAGTAGTGGTCCTCTGAGCTATTCAGGAGGAGGCCAGAGGGATTTGTCACTTGAATACCAACTCTTGGTCAGTAGCAAATGTTCTTCCTACCTGGATGCCCCAACAGTAACAAAACAAATGGTTAATTGGGAACAAAGAGGTTTGGGGTAAACAATACGGGGAAGACATCTGAATCCTGGCACACACTACCATTATCACTGTTTTCCATGTTGATGCTCATGCGTCTCTGTTTTCTCTTGAAAGACTTATTTCATTGGCAGGCAGATCAACAGGCCAAAATTTCCACCATAATTGCAAACTTGAATGTGGACGAATGGATTACAACATGTTCAAGACTTGCAATGAGAGGCTTTATAACGTATGGTATAATTGATAGTGATTACCAGGGAGAGTTAAAGATCATTTTATACAATACCACTCCAGATTCTTTTGCTATAAAACCTCAGATGCGAGTTGCTCAATTGTTAGTGGAACCTTGTCAACAATTACCCCTGAGGAAATCTCTGCCCCAACAGAGGCTGCTACATACAGAACTGGGGAATTCAGATCCTGGAGCCAAAATCCTAGAGCCAAAATTTGGGTACAGCATCCATCAGGTCCCACCCTTAAGACTGGTGACCTTGTAGCTATAGGAGCAGAAAATGAAGCAGAGTACAATTTCCTAAAGATGAAAAATAATATCATATTCCCCTCCGTTTTTGTTATCACAGGGAATAACCTATCTACTAATGGTCAGCACCTGTGTCTTTGTGTCTGAGGCCAAGATTAAATTCATCAACTGGGTAGCCACCACTGCAGAAGAAGCCAATCGCAGTCTATGTTGGCTATGCGTTGAGTTGCTGGAGGCCGCTGGGAATGGGCTACCTTGGAGAATCCTCCCTGCTAACATTTCTGAATGACTATGTCGCTACAAATGGGACCACAACAACAACACTTGCAATCCAACCTGGACTTTCTTTGACCAAACCAAGGCTTGGTGCTCTGGGGTTTCTACTGCCAGACACTGTCAACACATGCTCCAAATCAACATTATCCCCAGTGAAACACAGTCTTTTTCCTACTTTTATAACACATGAGTACACTATGATTACAGTAATTCCATTGCTATCCCCTGGGGGGCCCTCTGGGTGTGCGGATCCTATGGGTGGCAATACCTGCCCCCACATTGGATGGGGAGATGCACTTTGGGATGGCCATTAATTCCATTCACCATCCGGGATAATATTGCCCTCCCCAGTAATCTAGATGCTCACAAACATCCCTGGTTACGAGTGCACCCGACTCCCTAGGGGTGGTACCCTATCACAGTATTCTCCCCTGCGGCCGATGTAATCCTGCTTCAGCAACCAATTAAAATATTAAGCTTACTTCTAAGAAAAGCTCTTAATGATAGTAGCACTGGACGTATGTTGTTAGCAGATGAATTTGCTCAGCTGCGTACTGTTGTGTTGCAAATGGAATGGCATTAGATATGCTTACTGCAACCCAAGGAGGGGTTTGCGCCTTACTGCGTACTGGATGTTATGGGTATATCCCTGACAATTCTTACAACATTACTCTCCTTGCAAAGCCATGGTGGTGTGGTTATTATTGTTGCTTTTAATTCTCCTGTGTTTACCCTGTATCTGTAATCTAGGTCAACTATGCCTTCCCCATGTATCTGTAGGGGTATTTTCCTGCAATTGATTATCAAATTGAAGCTGAACGTGGAGGAAAAGTTAAATATTAAATGTGAACTCAACTGAACATGGACAGGAACAATGGTCACCAAGTGTGAGCCCCTTGAGGAATTCATCCAGCTCTATTTCAAAGAAATCTCTATTTAATCTATTCCTATTTGTTAGTTGTTGTTAAACAACAGACAATCGCAAAAACAAGTTGACCTTTTTGTGTTCCTTGAGCCCAGTCGGGAAGGGCCCTTGTCACTGGGTCTCATGCCAAACAACTGGTTACAAAAAGAGCTAGGGTCCCAGAGCATGCAGAAACTTCGAGAATCCTCTGTAGTCTGGTGAGTGTAGTGTCCGCCTCTGGAGCCCAGGCTGTTGCTTCCGGGTCTGGTGGCGAATCCTCCACAGTCTGGTGGGTGTAAATATAAATATATCTTTTCCCTTCTCCCCTTCCCATTGCAATTTGCTTAGTATATCATTCCCTTATTATATCCGCATTGCCATGTAATTGAGATAAAGGTTGTTTACCCTTAAAGGTATTGTGTGTCTGCGTCTTGTCTTCTCCCCTTGCCCGCACAGAATAGGCTCGTCAGCTACTTCCAGTCGTTACATTTCTTGCAAGTTTCCTAATCCGGCGCTGATTCTAGTGTTTGGATGCCCATACTAAGTTTCTGCTTTTCAAGAAGATTTCAATGTAACATCTTACCTCGCAACCATACTGTTCTAATTTTAAAAATTATTTATTGAACGCTTAAGTTCCAATTTCGTTCTCAAAACATCCCTGTGCGTTGGTCGGTATTAATCCCATTTGACAGATCTGGAAACTGAGGCTCAAAGAGGCTAGTCCAGGCCACCCAGCTAGTTACTCTTGGAGCGGGGCCTCTGATCTAGCTAGTGGTGTAATATAATTTGTAAATCATATCAAAGAGTATATATATGTCCCGTAAAACCCAGAGTTTTCTCCCAGGCCAAGAATTGTCCTTTTTGAGCTCTGGGGATTGTTTCTCCCTGAGCCAGATAAGCTGCAAACGTGTTGGAAGCAGTGAAGGGCCGTAGGGAAGAGTAGCCTTTGCGGAGACAGCCACCTGAAATTCTGCTCCACGACCTCCGCTCCCGGAGATGGGGCCGAACGCACCGCGGTCGCAGCTTCCCTGAGAACGCGGGTCCCCATGTCACCAGCGCCACCTGCGCTCCGGGCCCAAAGCACAATCACAAAGCGCGGGACCTTTGGGCGGCGCTGGGCGTCCTGGCCCTGCAGCCACTGGGCAGGTTAGTCCCGCAGGACTCTGCTCTGTGGAGCTTTTGTCCTTGGGCCGGGGCCCTGCAATCCGCGCGCTACCAAGCTCGAGCCCCTCCAGGAGGGTCCCTCCTCCCGCCATTCTCCAGAGAGGAGGGGGTCGGGAAGGAAAGAACGGCGGGGCGGGGCCAGCCACCCACAGTCCGCAACCCAGGGACGTCACGGTCCCAGGTGCGAGTGCGAGGGGGCGGGAGTCCACCCCGCGCCTCCCTCCTCTGCGGAACTCCCCACCTGTGTAAGAGCGGCCCGGGCCGGCCCCGGGCTCCATTTTCTCGCAGCGGCCACACCTGGAGCCGCGCCTTAGGGTTGGGCTGGGCTGGGCCGCGCGGCAGCCACGGGGAACACTGCCTCGGGGCGGGGAGGGAGAGGGTGGTTGGCCTGGCCGGGCCGGGGGGGCCGGGGCCAGGGAGGAGCCGAGTGCGCGCTCGGGGCAGGCGGCGGCGCGGAGCGGTGCAACGGCGGGAGGCGGAGGCGAAGGTGCGATGGCGCGGAGCCTGGGACGCGCGTACGCCCTGCTGCTTCTCCTGGTAAGTGCCGCGAACGGGGCAGGGGAGCCCCCGCCGGGGAGGGCGTCGGTGGGCAAGGTCTAGAGCTCGCGCCCAGACTTGCCCGCCGCCCTTGTGTGCGTTAGCCGCCCGGCCGCCCGCCAGCCCGGCGCTCCCTCCTACTGCCCGAGGTGGGAAAGGGCCGGGCAGGCTGCGGCGAGTTCCGACCTGGGGCTTCGGAAAAACCGCTTGGCTGGAGCCAGGAGAGTAGGTTGCGACCTGTCGAAGTTGTGTTTTCCTTCCCGCGTCACCCAGGCCCCAGCGCCCTTTTCTGTGGTGTGCGGGTGTAGTGAGTCCTGGGGCGGGGAACACCATTGCTGGGAGTCGGGGGCTTTGTTTAGAGTCTCCGGGATGAGAAACCTGGGGGCAGTAGGGAACAACCTCGCGCCACTTCCACGTTCCTTGAATTTCCCTAGGATTCCCCAGCTCCTCTAGCCGCCGACACAAGCCAGTGCACTGGGGAAACCAGGAACATACTTGTATTCTTAGAGTGCAAAAAGTTGGCTAAAAGTAGTTTCTTTTTTTAAAAAGGTGTAATTTACAAAGCTTATAAGTGGATCACCCACATATAGTTTTAACTTAAAGTTCATGGAGTCGGTGTTTCACAAGTTTTCCAGTATTTAAGATAATAAACATATGTAATAGTTTGAAGACTTATTCGTTTAAAAGGTTACAGAAAATGGAAGTGTAGCGCCCCCTCCCCCACGCCCCACCCCTCAACCCCCGGAGACGACGTTCAGTCCCTGGATCTAGAGTTCTTATGCTCAAATTGGATTTTAAACTGTTGGTTTTTTGTTTAAGTGGTTGCGCGTATGTATGTCGCTGATAGGGGTTTACTAAATGGGTTTTAATAAAGTGACAGTTATTCTGAAAATATAGGTGTGAGTTCACCTTCCAGAGAGTTCACAAATATGTGTTTACAGAGATTAGATGCAAAATCATACTCAGTTTTCTTATGTAATAATTAAAAACGCAAATACATTCACTGTATTCAAAGTTCTAACTTCCAAAACATGAGCCCTTCTATCCTAGAGTTTTGGTGTGATATGGAAGAAAATCGTGTGTGTGTGTGTGTGTGTGTGTGTGTGTGTGTGTGTGTCTCAAAACGGAAAAAGGCGTGACTAAATCCAGTCTAGAGATTTCCATGAACTTTCAGGTGGAAGAGCATGATAATTAGGACGTCCAGGCCTAGCACACAGTTCATTTTCGTGTTCTATTTATCCATTTCGTTTTGCCCAGGTAACTTTGAGGTAACTTTCAATGAAAGTTCATTTTGTTGACAAAACTTTTCTAAAACATGATTTGGGGCTTCGTTTTTAGCCTCCGGGATGGCAAAACAACTAATCCTCTCACCTTGATGTTTCCTTGGTTAAGAAGAATTTCCAAGCTAGTGTGACACCTTGCTCACTTTGAGAGTTACATATTCTTTCCATATATGAAAACAAAAGACCTTTAATCTTCAAATAATATAGCAATCAGGCCAATTTGTACACTCACAGAGTAGCAGGTAAACAAATTAGGCATATCTTTCACTTTAGCAATTTGATACTTTTACCTTATTGGGCAGTAATAAACATCTTTAGAAAGTGACTATAGCCAATAGAACAGGAGCAAAATTCTTGGACTGTTCTATGTATTTTCTATAAAACTTTCTGCAGTATAAATTTGAATATGTTTATTTTTGTCCAGAGAATAGTGGGCAATGCAGCATTTTACCCTCAGTGTGTTTGCAGTTGTAGTTTTTTGGTTAAAAAAAAAAAAAAAGGAAAGCAACTCATCTGACAGAAGTAGTTGCCAAGGAAACAGGTCCTTCACTGGAAGGAATATAAATTGTAGTCTGTTAGGTCAGAGTTCAGTTGCAGGTAACGGAATTTACTGTAGCTATTTAAAGTAAGAATAGGTTTATTTCGGGGCACTAAACTGACTACCTAAGTGTAGGAAGGATTGAGAAGACTCCCATTTGAGCTGTCAGTAATGACTTCAAAGCCACACAGCAGTGCCACACTGCTTAGGGAGCTGCTGCCTCTCCTGTGACCAGGAACTGCCCTGCCACTCCCACAGTCTGGAAACTGCTGTGATCAGGGTGCTACTTTGGCTACCACCTGCAGACCCATGCATGCCACATCTGCTAGGATGCATAACAACATGGATGCTTGTACCTTGCCTCTTGGTGTTCACGAATCTAATAACTAGAGCCATAATAAGATGACTACAAAGAATCCAGCTCCTTACATCCACATCTGCTTGCCAGGAAAAACAGCAGGCACAGAGCTCTGTTTCACTTCCTTCTTTCAAATCTCATGTAAATACTGATTGAACCCAAACCCCATTCAGAACGAAGCCTGCAGTGGAGTCTATGACACGTGGCCTTTTGCTTTCCTCAGCAGTACAGAAGGTCGCTGTGTCACCCACATAGCTATCACACATTTAGGCCAGCTGTATCAAAATGGGAAAAAGAAATAATTTTCTGAGTAAAATTAGAGAATGTTTCCTCTTCAAGCGTTCTTTGTCTGCAATCCATCGACTCCCAAATGGTTCACAGATAGAATTCAAGGGGTTCCTAGAGATGGCAAGGAATTAATTACATATATATTTTAACTACCTTCTGACTGAAATGTAGTATTTCGTTAAATGATGAGTGTGGGGAAGACACTGCCATAGTAGTGTGAGCAGTAGCTGTGACTATCACAATAGAATTCACAAATACCTTTATATCTTCTTATGGTGATCTCAAAATACCATTTATTCTCAACATCACTAATAGACTTTCTACTAGATCTTTTACTTGATACGTTAATAACAAAATACATGATATTGCTGTATCACAAATTGGTATTTTTAAAATGCTGATAACTATTTCAATATAATTGGGTTCATTGATAATCCCCTGTATTTTATTTTATAAATTTGAAGTTGTTAATCTGAGAAGGGGTTCAGAGGCCTCGCCAAATTGCCAAGGAGGGCTCGTGGGTGAGAGATTTCCTGATGGTTGCTTCAAGTTTGGGTTCGACGAATGAAGCTTGTGCTTTAAAGTCTAACTACATTTTAAGGATTCAATGGCAGCAGATCACACTGTAAGCAGCCATATTTAGTAGGGTGTTAGTTTGCTAGGACTGCTGTAACAAAGTGCTAAAAATTGGGTGGCTTAAAATAACAAAAATGTGTGATCTCACAGTTCCAGAGGCTAGAAATCCAAAATCAAGGTGTGGGCAAGGCCATGCTCCCTCTGAAACCAGTTTCCTTCCTTTCCTCTTCCAAGTGTGTGCTGGTTTGTTGGCAGTCTTTGGCATTCCTCCTCTTGTAGGTGCATTCATTACTCCAATCCTCCATCTGCGCATGGCATTCTCTCTTTTGTCTCTTTATATTGTCTTGCCTCTGTGCATGTCTGTGTCCTTCTCCAAATTTCCCCATTTTATAAGAACATCGGTTGTACTGGATTATACCCCAAAATAATGACCTCAACTTGGTTAAATCTACAGAGACCCTATTTGCAAATAAGGTCACATTCTGAGGTACTGGTGGTTAGCACTTCAATATATTATCTTTTAGAGGTCATAATTTGATCCATAACAAGTGGATTCAACTATCTATAAATTATCAATAATATCAGAGTTATGCTTAGTGTTCTAATATACAACTGAATAGCACATATTAAAGAATACATTTAAGTATAAATTAGATGGTGAATATTGAAGCCATAAGAATAATCAGTTATCATATCCAAGGATTTTAGAAACATGGATTTCTTGCTGGTTTTTGTTTCTAAAAGTTAGTAGGTAATGGGAAAATGGCAGCTCTTAACAAAAATTTTCTTTAATTATAACTTAAGGCAAGTACTTTACAAAAAGACATGAGCATTCATTGATCTACATTCTCTCTGATTATTAGAAATCCCCAATAAGCTAGATTAAAATTTCCAAGGTTAATATTCTGTGGTGTGTGGGTGTAGTGAGCCCTGGGGCAGGCTCACTACAATATAAATATGTATTTATAGAAACTTCCCAATTGATCTAATTGTCAGACAGTTGCAAGCATGAGAATTACTGGTCTATATTTTGCAAAATAGTTTATGACATAGAAAAATTTACATGGGAAAAATTACACATTGAATACGGATTGGTATTTTTGAAAACTGCCAAATTGTAATTAAAATTAGAAACTTTAGGCTGGGCACGGTGGCTCACGCTTGTAATCCCAGCACTTTGGGAGGCCAAGGTGGGCGGATCACCTGAAGTCAGAGAGTTTGAGACCAGCCTGGCCAGCATGGTGAAACCCCGCCTCGACTACAAATACAAAAAATTAGCTGGGTGTGATGACGCATGCCTGTAGTCCCAGTTACTCAGGAGGCTGAGGCACGAGAATCACTTGAACCTGGGAGGCGAAGGTTGCAGTGAGCCGAGATTGTGCCACTGCACTCCAGCCTGGGTGACAGGGGGACTCTGTCAAAAAAAAAAAAAAAGAAGGAAGGGAGGGAGGGAAGAAGGAAGAAAGGAAGGAAGGAACTTTAATTGAAAGCATAAAGGACTTTTAGATCTATTTGAGCAATTTTTAATCACAGTTTTTTTCCCCTTTCACTCTGCCACAGATTTCAGTAGCTTTGATAACAGCTTGTAAACATATAGTCTGTATATGATGAAAAACTATCTTCTCAGTTTTGTTTTTTATTAAGTTTTTATCATATGCAAAGCTTGGTGATTAGAGTGAAGAAGCTGGAACAAAAGAATTCATACCATGGTCTATAGTGAGATGAGAAATGTCCATAAGAAAAGAAACCAAACACACATGACCTGTATTTAGTGAATCCCTGCTTGATGCTAGGCAATGTGCTAAACACTGGGAAACTATAAAAAAGCCAGACATGTTCTGCCCACATGGTGCTTACAGTCTAATGAATAGTGCAGCAAGTAAATAGTTAACTTCCAAATGGGTAACAATAGAGTAAGAAGAGTAATAATAGAGAAACATAATACCATGGAGCCTACAGAAGGAGCAACTGTCTCAGCACTGGGTATCCCAGCTAGTATCTGAGAATAATTACAAATTAATGAGATGATAAGAAGAGAAATAGATTCTAGGTAGAGAGAAGAGCATCTACAAAGGCCTGAAAACAACAGTTCATGGTTCTGCAGAGGAACCTAAACGTTCATTGTTGCTTGAACATAGAAAGTGAGGCAGAAGAATGTATAGGAAGATAGGCCTTCAAGCCAACAGAAGCCTCAAAAAGCTAATTGCCAAGGAAGTGTTTTTAGGGAGGTATTCACATCACTAAATAAATGAAAGATGGGCTTTGGTTGAGATGGTCAGGAAAGGGTCAAGAAAGAAGAGATAGGATTTTATAGGATTTGAGTGATTAAGTATAATTTTGCCTGGTTAAAAAGAGAGGCAAGAGGCATTGAGGACTTGGTAAGCAAGATCAAAGCCAGGCAGAAAAGCCCACAGACCATGGGGTGCCTGGGAGGGAGAAGCAGCCTGGCTGCCATAGGGAGATTGGTTTGGGAGCCAAAGGGGTGGGAAGGCATTTTGGTTGTCACAGTGCCTGAGGATGCCCCTGGTATTTAGTTCCCAAAGCCCAGGGACACTAAGTCTCCTACATTCTGTAGAACCTTCAAGAATTGGGCACATGTGAAGAATTTTTCTATCCAAAATGCTTACAGCATCCACATTGAGAAACTGATAGGCAAATAGTAAGAGGTTCTAAGTAGGGATTTATTTTACTTGTCTGGACCCTCTTTTTGAAAGGCAAATATCTCTTGGGTTGATTACACCTTGATACATTTGTCCACTCAACAAATATTGAGCACCTACTCTGTGCCAAGCCCTGTTCCAGGTCTCACCTCGAAATCACGCCTGACTGTGGATTATTTTCATCAGTCAAGAAGTTGCCAACTGGCTGACTGGGGAGTGTTTTGGATGGAGATGAGAGGAGATGAGACCGTTTAGATTTCCCTTGTTCTAAAACACCTCCATCTAACCACTCTTTCAAGCCCCCTACAATGCAAACAAAAGCATTAAACTAAATGTTTGGTACCCACTGCCTCATTTTAATGATCCAGTCTCCTTAAACCCCAAAAGTGCTAATTGAGAAACTGGGCAAGGGTACTAGCTCAGTCATCATCTCCTTTTAACACCATTAATCATATCATTTCTTGTGCAGATATCACCTTCCTTTGCTTCCTCAGTATTCTGGGGTTCCTTTCACTTACAGGAACCTGCAGTGCTTCTCACTCCTTTTTTTTCTGGCCAAGCACAATGGGGCAGGTGCAGGGGTACACAGTACATATATCACTAGGAGACATCAAGTAGGGGTGGGAGAGAATGGCAGTGGCCAAGAGGATGCTGCCCTTAGGACAGTGTGTGTGTGGATGTTGAGAACGTCCCCAGCGGCCAGGCAATCCATGCCCGTCATTGAGCCACACTGCCCTGCTCTCTGTTACCTAGCATCTCTCCTCCCTACTCAAATACTTTCCCAAGGACCTGAGCTTAACATGTCTATAGTCTGTGCTCTGGGAATTGCATCTTTCTAGCTACTCAGACTGAAAACCTTGACACCCTCTGACTCCTTCCCTATTATCCCCACACAGGGCATTGCCAAGGATTTTTGTCCCCATAAAGGCTCCTACTTCTACCCGTCTATCTCATTGCCATTCCCCTGATGCTGTTCCTCATTCCATCTCCCTAACTTAGTACTTTAATCTCTGAACTGTCTCCTGCCTTTTATCTTGCACTGTACTGCCAGAAAATCTTTCAGAATCACTAGCGACATAGTCTCCCTAATGAGAAGCTGCCAATGACTCTCCACTCCTTATAAGATCAGTGAAGAACCTCAGCTCAACCCTTTGTCCTTCTTTTCTTTTTGTTTTTTTTGTTCTTGTTTTTTTGAGACGGAGTCTCGCTCTGTCGCCCAGGCTGGAGAGAAGTGGCACGATCTCGGCTCACTGCAAGCTCCGCCTCCCGGGTTCACACCATTCTCCTGCCTCAGCCTCCCAAGTAGCTGGGACTACAGGCACCTGCCACCACGCCCGGCTAATTTTTTTGTATTATTAGTAGAGACGGGGTTTCACCGTGTTAGCCAGGATGGTCTCAGTCTCCTAACTTCGTGATCTGCCCGCTTCGGCCTCCCCAAAGTGCTGGGATTACAGGCGTGAGTAACGGCGCCCAGCCTTTGTCCTTATTTTCTACTTGCCACCATTGTATAGTTCTAGGTACCAAAACTACACTACTTCTCATTTTTTGTCCAAATATCTCCATGTTCTGGCACATGCAGTCTCTCATCTGTGCGTTTTCCTTCCTCCTATAGGCACAGAAACAGATTATCTTCCATTTCCAAGGCCAAGACCATTGCTATCTCCTTGCTAAACCTCTCCTGAATTCCCCACAAGGAAGTAATCTTGCCTTTTCTGAGTTCCCCAGAACTATTTTTATAGCCGTCAGTTATACAATTAAGGTTTCGTACCTCATACTAGTTTGATCCTCCTATTAAACTGTAAGCTTCTTCAGAGCAAGATATTTGTATCTTTTATCTATAAACTAGCTAAATGCCTTGGGCACAGATGTATTCTTTAAAAACCTGAGTTAAAGTATCTTTCTATGTTTAGAAAAGCTGGAATAATGATATGATTTTCATGTGTTTAAAGAGAATTATTTAATGCCCAGGTGGGTTGAGTAGTAATTTTTTTTTTTTTTTTTTTTTTTTTGAGGCAGAGTCTCTCTCTTTCACCAGGCTGGAGTGCAGTGGCACAGTCTTGGCTCACTGCAACCTCCACCTCCCAGGTTCAAGCGATCCTCCTGACTCAGCCTCCCAAGTAGCTGGTAGTAGCGTGGTGCATACCACCACGCCCATCTAATTTTCGTATTTTTAGTAGAGACAGAGTTTCACCATGTTGGCCAGAATGGTCTCCATTTCGTGACCTTGTGATCTGGCCTGCCTTGGCCTCCCAAAGTGCTGGGATTACAGGCATGAGCCACTGCACCCAGCCAAGTCGCAAATTTTTGTTTAACTTTTATGCATTTAGCATTCACAAATTGGGCATCCACTATATGACCAACAGTCTTCGAAGGGCATGTGAACTGCCCCCTGCAATCCTGGAGCTTATAGTGGAGAAAGGAGTGTAAGGACAAGAACTTGACATTTTTTAAATATCTGCTGTGTGCCAGTCACTGGATTTAGTGAAAGTTAATAATGGGTGAAATTGAATCAAACCCAGGTTCACCTGGCACCAAATGCCTGTCAATCCAGAGACATCGAGAATTCCCCTTACAGCAGTTTGCTACAGTGAGTCATCAATAAGATCTGAACTTCTGGAACTAGATAATTAATTTCACTGCAAATTAGAATCATTCTAGAGAGGAAAAAGAGAAGAAATGTAAATTAAGATTTACCTCATTTCAGAGAGAGAATCCTGCAAAACTGTACATACAACTTTCTAAAGCCCTTGATTTTCACTCTCTTCAATTTTGCTGATCCACTTATTTGAGACTAATGAAATGCTTGCTTCCCACTTTGGACCTTGGAGTCTCCTGTGGGTTAATTTCTGGTAGTTGCTGCAGTTTGCCTTACTGACAGGCCAGTGCCATCTAATGGTTAAAAAGGACAGTCTGAAGCTCTTGGTTTTCTTAAACTTCTCAGTGAAAAGAAATCATTGTCTTCATTTTACTTTTCAGTGTAGTGTCAGGAATATAACTGCAGCAAAAAAGTGGAAACAGCCTACACTTTTTGTTTATCAAATTTTGTGAAGTCTGTCGTACAGATTTATTTATATTTTGCCTAATTCCAAAAACATTTGTGGCCATTACAGAAAACACCTACCAATAAAATGGTATTTTTTTTTTTACATTTCTAGTCATGTAATAAATGCTATTTTGAATTGAAATTGTATTTTAGTTAGGTTTGCTTGTTTGAGCAACCCAACAATGACTTCAATGAAAAGAAAAAGTATTGTTTTTCCTTTTTTTTAAATTATACTTTAAGTTCTGGGGTACATGTGCAGAACGTGCAGGTTTGTTACATAGGTTTACACATGCCATGGTGGTTTGCTGCACCCATCAGCCCATCATCTGTATTAGGTATTTCTCCTAATACTATCTCTCCCCTCCCCCGCCAGTCCCAACAGGCCCCAGTGTGTACTGTTCCCCTCCCTGTGTCCATGTGTTCTCATTGTTCAACTCCCACTTATGAGTGAGAACATGCGGTGTTTGGTTTTCTGTTCTTGTGATAGTTTGCTGAGAATGATGGTTTCCAGCTTCATCCATGTCCCTGCAAAGGACATGAGCTCATCCTTTTTTATGGCTGCATAGTATTTCATGGTGTATATGTGCCACATTTTCTTTATCCAGTCTATCACTGATGGGCATTTGGGTTGGTTCCAAGTTTTTGCTATTGTGAATAGTGCCACAGTAAACATACATGTGCATGTGTCTTTATAGTAGAATAATTTATAATCTTTTGGGTATATACCCAGTAATGGGATGGCTGAGTCAAATGGTTTTTCTGGTTCTAGATCCTTGATGAATCACCACATTGTCTTCCACAGTGGTTGAACTAATTTACACTCCCACCAACAGTGTAAAAGCGTTCCTATTTCTCAACATCCTCTCCAGCATCTGTTGTTTCCTAACTTTTTAATGGTCGCCATTCTAACTGGCATGAAATGGTATCTCATTGTGGTTTTGATTTGCATTTCTCTAATGACCAGTGATGAGGAGCTTTTTTTCATGTTTGTTGGCTGCATAAATGTCTTCTTTTGAGAAGTGTCTGTTCATATCCTTCGCCCACTTTTTGATAGGGTTGAGTGTTATTTTCTGATAAATTTGTTTAAGTTCCTTGTAGATTCTGGATATTAGCCCTTTGTCAGATGGATAGATTGCAAACATTTTCTCCCATTCTGTAGGTTGCCTGTTCATGCTAATGATAGTTTCTTTTGCTGCCCAGAAGCTCTTTAGTTTAGTTAGATCCTGTTTGTCAATTTTGGCTTTTGTTGCCATTGCTTTTGGTGTTTTAGTCATGAAGTCCTTGCCCATGCCTATGTCCTGAATGGTATTGCTTAGGTTTTCTTCTAGGGTTTTTGTGGTCTTAGGTCTTACATTTAAGTCTTTAATGCATCTTGAGTTAATTTTTGTGTGAGGTATAAGGAAGGGGTCCAGTTTCAGTTTTCTGCATGTGGCTAGCCAGTTTTCCCAACACCATAAAATGGTAAAGTATTTTTTAAGTGACAAATGCTTAGGACCAGTAAAAGTTGAACTAGAAGAAGAGATATAAACCAGGGAAAACACTACCTAAAGTAATTCAATTGTAGTTGATGAATACTTGTAAAATGAAAAATCTTTTTGTGATGAGGAGAATTCACAGTCACTGAACTGCCCGATTTATTTTATTTTTTTTTATTTATTCTTGAGACAGAGTTTCACTCTGTCACCCTGGCTGGAGTGCAGTGGCGCCATCTCGGCTCACTGCAACCTCTGCCTCCTGGGTTCAAGTGATTCTTGTGCCTCAGCCTCCCGAGTAGCTGAGATTACAGGCATGCACCACCACACCTGGCTAATTTTTGTATTTTCAGTAGAGACGGGGTTTCACTGTGTTGGCCAGGTTGGTCTTGAACTCCTGATCACAGGTGATCCACCCACCTCTGCCTCCCAAAGTGCTGGGATTACAGGTGTGAGCTTACAGGTGCGAGCTTACAGGCGTGAGCCACTGAACCCAGCCTGAATTGCCTGATTTAGAAGACATCTTTTCACATGTCTCTCCGTAACTAGGGGCTCATTATCCAGTTTATGAATTATCCAGGCTCTCCTCTTCCCTTTCCTATGCTGCCACGTGATTTTACACAGTGGTGTCCGAAAGTGTGGTCCCACCTCTGGGACCAAGCAGCATCAACATCCCCGGGAAACTTGTTAGATACAAATTCTTGGACCCCATCCAGACCTACTGAGTCAGACACTCTAAGGCGGGGCTCAGTAATCTGTGTTTTATCAAGGTGATTCTAATGCTACTCAAGCTTGAAAACCACTGTTAACATCCCAATTAGAAAATAAAAATAAATGGAGTAGAAAAGATTAAATATTAAAAAGCCCTATGCCAAGGGGAAAAATAGGAACTGTCCATGAATATACCAAACTTTACCTGAAATAAGAATTCACAGCATGCATGAACAAGTCAAGGGTAGCAAAGCATTGCTAAATGCATGTTTTAAAATTCTGTGAGTTAATAAAAAGTTTTCAAAGAAACTGTCTTCCTCTGTGTAACTAACTTCAATATGACTCACCTAAAATCGTATTTGTTACATTCAGATTAGCCCAAACATCCCAAGAACAGGTGAAAGATTTTGATAAGTCATCGACTTTATTATTGTCAGATCTAAAATATTTATTATTATCTAACATTCAAATCAGACTTCAAAAATTGAAAGTTCAAAATATTGCTCTTGTTTTTTTAAAATTAGCAATTGTGGAAAATATAATTACGTATTTAAATCAGCTGTTGAGTGAGACTGCTATAGGAATATAGAAATGTCTAGATCATCTATAAGTTGGACTTTTAAGTTGGAATTTTCTAAATAAGTTGTGCTGGTTAGCCTTAAAATAAATTTTATAAAAACTGCCTTTTCTTCCTCCCATCCCCAAAATAAGATTAAGAAGAAAAAAGTGCAGTTGGTGAATTCTAACATAAACCTGACCCACGTCAGATTTATCAGAGCAGATCACCAAAATCATTGGTCCACCGTGACTGCACTGGGTCACTGGAACTCTTGTGAATGTGTACATTTCTATGACTATAGACTACAGAGCCTTCTTTGTGGCTACAGAGACTACTGCAGACCAGACCACCAGCTCTGCCAATACAAACAGAAAAATCAGGATGTGTGACCGGAGGAAATAAACAAGTGGCATCCACTCCCTTTATTTTATCTCGTTTTATTTCTTTCAGATTATTTCAGCCAAAGTTGAAAACTCTTTAAGAATGAATTGGGGATAAACCAGGGATCTTCTGGGCAGTTTTTGATTTGACCTCCTGTACAATAAAAGGGAGAAACAAAAGAGTTATAAAACATTCTGCCTGGTTGGAAGGTTGAGTAACATAAGGAAAGAAAATAACACAGATGTTAGATGATGGGCCTGAGATGGGCATGAATTTAAAGAACCACTGGCAAGTGCCACGTCCTCTGTGTTTAAGTTCTAAAGAGAGTCCGTTGAGCACACTGCTTACCTTCTAGTAATTTCTCACTGAATGGACATTAGAAGCCATTATAGGGACTCAAAGTTGAAATAATGTTTTAAACTAATTTGTATTTCTCTACATCCATTTTTAATAAGATATCTCTTAGTCTGAGTTATTAAAGTTTAAGGGATTACCTCACCGTAAAACCACTGAACACTTCAAGATTCTCTACTTTAAAGGAAAGACTTCTGATAGAGAACCTGTCAGCCAGGAGGAGCTGCCATCCAGTGACTCATGAGTCCTCCTGGATTCTTCGTGTTTAAACTCATCAAGGTGACTTCAGAACAGAAAGTCTTTTCTAAAAGTGCTGACCTTGAAAACAACGACTACATTGATTGATGCTCTTTGGTATTCCCTCATGCCTCTGCAAAAAAAAAAAAAAAAAAAAAAAAATATTTTGCCAGATACCAGGAAGTCCAATTTTTATAAGATGTGCAGGATCCAATGGTAGGAAATTTTTTTACATGTTTTTCAAAGCAGCAAAACTAGTTAAAATAAAGTTACTTTTTTAGAGTTAGCAAATTAGAAAAGCTTTTGCAGAATTTTTTGGTTCATCTGAAAACACTGCTTTGGATACAGGAACTAGCAGCTTACTTTTCCTCGTCAGTCTTAAAGGCATGTTGCAGGTGACATTTTTCTGTCACCAAGTTCCTGGTGAGAAAAAAAGTCACACATTTAGTGTTTGGAGGAAACCATATCGGCCATCTTGTCCAGCCACCCTTCCGATGCTTGAAACCCCTATACAGCATCCCCACAGGAAGTGACTCAAACTTACAGAGTGGACAGGTTTTTTTAAAAGTGCCAGGAAGTGGGAATGGAGGACTAAGGCAGAAAGTTTCTGCTTATTCCATTCATGTTATTTGCAGTATACTACCCACTGGAGATGTACAGAATCTCCACAGTCCTCTGCAGCTTGTATGACTGTCCTGACCCTAGGTACTACAGTAGCTTCCAATCAGAGAAACACAGCCATGGTTTCTTAACCTCAGCACTTTGCCAGTTGGAGCCAGATAACAGTTGTAAGGGCTATCGTGTGCATTGTAGGATGTTTGACAGCATCTCTAGTTTCTACCCACTAGATGCCACTGGCATTTATCTCCCTGACCTCAAGCCCAAACCTGGTTTGACAACCAGAAATGTCTCCAGAATTACCAAATATCCCCAGTGGCAGGAGGAGCGGGGCAGGGCAAAACTGTCCCTAGTGGAGAACGATTGGTCTAAATTAAGAATGTGTTCTGTGAGATACAGGATCTAAAGGAACCAGATCCAAATTATTTAGAAAGCAGTGGCTGAGATCTTAACTGTTTGCTTAGTCAAATAAACAAACAGTTCCACAATTGACAAAATGTTAGTGCAGTTCTTTTTTCTTTTTTGTACAATGAATGAAGCAAATATTTCAGTCCATCACACCTTATTAAAAACATGCTACTGCAATAGGTGCTATAAAAAATGCAGATAGCAGAACCCTATTACCTAGATTCCAAGACAACCTTGACTTGAGGATGCACATCAATTTTTTATGTTTTAGTGTAACATCCATACAGAAAAGTGCGCATATCACGAGTGCACTGTATCTTCACAAACTGAAAACACCATGTCACCAGTTACCAGATGAAGAAACAGACTGCCAGCATCCCAGAAGGCCCCTTGTGCTCCCTTCAGTCCCTATGAGCCCCCTGATAGCCACTGTCCAGATTCACAGCAGATTAGCTTTGCCTGTGTTACACTGACTCCCTAGATGCTCAGCAATTTAATACCAGCCTTTTGAGAGAAGAAAAGAAACATTACATTAAAGATGTACAAGACCTCTAATATGCATCTCAGTTCCGTAACTAAAACCGACTGATGACTCCCAAATGTTTATCTCCAGGCATAACTTCTTTTCTGAGCTACTAACTCCTGTATCCAAAAGGCCATTCACATAGAACACATAAAAACAGCTCTTACCTCCCATTTCACCCCTCCCTCAACACCACCCCCCCCTCCTGCCCCACCTTCAGCCTACTCCATCCCTCTCCCCATTCTGTCTCATCTCTGGAAATGGTGCCTTCACTCACCCAGGTGTTCCGGGTCAAAATTCTAAGGGTCATCTTGACTATTCGCCCTCATTCACTCCATTCACAGGTCTCTGTTGCCTCTGCCTTCAAAATAAACACTAGAGGTATCTACTTTCTTTCATCTTTACTGCAACCCCCAGGGTTTAAGCTAGTGTTATCTATTGCACCGCTCCTGCAATGATGCAGTGACTACAGTCTGGTCTCCATATGTTTGTTTTTGCCCCTTTATGGTCTGTTCTCTGTACAGTAGCAGCAGTGAGCTTTTTCAAACATAAACTGATTTGTATCGTTTCCAAACATAAAAGCTTCCAGTGGCTTCCTCTCACACTCAGGATAAAACCCGAAGTCCTCTCCCTGACTGGGTACTGGCCTATTATCCCTGTGACATCATCAGTGATTCATCACCACATGGCCTGGGCGTTCCTTTTGCTGGACTCTGCCTGACTGGCTTCCTCATACCATTCAGGTCTCTGCAGATGCAGCCCCTTCTGAGAGTTTTTCCACACATCCAAATCATTCTCTACTCTCCTGGCCCTGTTTTAATTTTTTTGTAGCTCCTACCAAAACCTGGTCTGTCTTTGTCTGTCTCCCCAGTATGTAAGCATCCAACAGGGTAAGAATATTGTGTTACTTACTGTTTTGTTTAATTTAATTTAATAATTGTCTTAATACTTAATTTAGGAGAGCTAAATAATTAAACATGAGGCCAAAGTACATAAGAAAGCAGCAGTCTTTTATTGCAAGTATGCACACACTCTCAGGTGAGGTTCTGCAGTCCTCAGGTATGGGGCCAGGGAAGTCGCGCTGGTGCTCTCGGGTGAGGTTCTCAGGTCCACAAGTAGGAGGGGCCGAAGAAGTCACGCTGGCTCCTGCCGGCAGCGGACTTTTATGCATTGGTACTGGAAGGGGGAGGGCAGTGGGCGGGATAAGGGCGTGATAGGGGCGTCTCCATAGGTGTGGCTGGGTAAGTTTCGATCTCTTCGGACTGACGTCACCTGGCGCATGCTTGGTTGATCTGCATCTTCCCAGGCGCAGGCTGCATTTTCCTGCGTGTGGGAAAGTTGGTGAGGAAGAACCTGGAAGCAACATGGATTGTGCCTTCTTCTTCACCTTCCTCCATCTTGTCCTTTCTCCCTCACCCAAACAGTCCAACCTCTTATTGATTATAAGAATTTGGGGCGCCATTGTCTGTCTGGCTGCTTCCTGCTGTTAAGGGGCGTAGTTAGGGTCTGAGGTTGGCAGTTGGATGTAGGGATACAGGAGCATTTGGTTGAAGGTGACTCAGGTGATTTCTTGGACCTTGGCTTGGAGAAATTTTATTAAAATGGGAGCAAAACATAAGGCAAGGCAGAGGATTAGTATGGGAATTAGGAAATCACAAAGGGCACCCTGCCAAGCTAGGTCTTCTATGAGAGTAAAAAGTTGAGAAACCTACTGGTTGGGGAATGGGTTGGGAAGGAGGATGTCTATGGGGTTTATGAGGGAAAAGTCAGTTAATAGTGAGGAAGCGGGAAAATTTGAGAAGGGTGTTGATCCTTGAGTAGAACCTGGTCACCTGGAGAAAGGGAAGGGGAATAGATGTTTTGAGTTAGGTTAAGATGTCTCATCCCAAGAGGAGGGTGGGACAAGAGGGCATGATGAGGAAAGAGTGGGCAAAGCATGCATAGTCCAGGCAGTAATTTAACACTGGGGTCTGGCGAGGGTTAGACGGTTTACTGTCTACCCCAACTACTGAGATAGTGGATGGCTGGCTAGGACCTCCATAGGTTGACAAAACAGAATAGGTAGCTTCCGTATTGATGAGAAAAGAAATTGGCTTACCCGCTATCTGTATAGTTACCCTAGGCTCAGCGAGGATGACCGGGGTCTCCGAGTGTGGGCATCATCAGTCGTTGTCCAGGTGTACGAGCTGGAAGGAGCCTTCCGGCCTTTGAGGAGAGGCACCACGTTGAGGCGCAATGCCTTCCCTGCTGGCAGGGCAATCAGACTTCCAACGTTTCTCCTGTTGGCAGGTTGGGCACGGCGTGGTAGGTGGGCGAGGATTTGGACACCTTTTTGCCCAATGCCCAGTTGTGAAATGTCTTAATTTAATTTAGTTTAATAATTGTCTTAATTTAATACTTAATTTAGGAGAGCTAAATAATTAAACATGAGGCCAAAGTACGTAAGAAAGTGGCAGTCTTTTATTGCAAGTATGCACACACTCTCAGGCGAGGTTCTCCGGTCCTCAGGTATGGGGCCACGGAAGTCGCGCCGGCGCTCTCGGGTGAGGTTCTCCGATCCACAAGTAGGAGGGGCCGAAGAAGTCACGCTGGCTCCTGCCGGCAGCGGACTTTTATGCATTGGTACTGGAAGGCGGAGGGCAGTGGGCGCGATAAGGGCGTGATCGGGGCGTCTCTGTAGGCATGGCTGGGTAAGTTTCAATCTCTTCGGATTGACGTCACCTGGCGCATGCTCGGTTGATCTGCATCTTCCCGGGCACGGGAAAGTTGGTGAGGAAGAACCTGGAAGCAACATGGATTGTGCCTTCTTGTTCACCTTCCTCCATCTTGTCCTTTCTCCCTCACCCAAACACTTACCATATCCTACAAGCTCAGGAAATTGAGGTTATGAATTAATTCAAACTTGCAGAAATTTTAAGATGAGGACCATGCAAGACTTAGAATTGAGGAAATGTCTCATAAATTCTATTTATTGAATGCCAGTCACTGCAATAGTTACATTTCATGTATTTCTTTAATTTGCACATCAGCCCTGCAAAACGGATGTGTCCTAGTTAGGTGGCTATCAGATGCAAGTAACAAAACCCAACTAAAACTAGGTTAAAGAAAAGAATATTGAATATCTCATAAGTAGAGGTCTGGAGAGAGAGTTGGTCCAGATTTGAATGATTCTGTAACTTAAAGCCTTTATGGTTTCAGTTTGGCTTCTCTAGCATTTCGTTAGCTCTCCCCTCATGGTCACAGCATGGCTGTAGCTATTCCAAAAGTCACTTCCTCACTCAGCAGTCTCCAGAGGCACTTAAACAGGGAGGTTATGCATGCGCTTCTCTTTTAATCAGTGAGGAGAATCTTTTGTAGGGTCTCCTGATACCTCATTGGCCAAAATTCTCTTATACATTTATGCCTAAACCAGCCACTATCAAAGTAAACAGGCATACATACCCTGTTTTGTCATACCAGTCATTCAGCTCCATGAGCTAGGCAGGGTCTACCTGAGAGTACAAAATAGAGTCTTATGAACACTGAAGATGAGAGAGAATGCCAATAAGCTAGACAATTGAAAATGTCTGCCACGTATGTATTCCTCTCCTGTTACAGATAAGGAAATTCAGACTAAAGCACCTTATCTGGCAGAATCTCTTCCCCGCTTCCCTCTGCCCTAAGGATGGGTTAGACTTAATGACTCACTCCCAAAGAATGGAATAAGGACAGGGAAAAATAGTAACTTTACAGCAGAGAAACTGCAATCAGTACCTTAGCCCGTGGTGTCATGTGGATATTACATACCAGCTAGTATGGTGTGACGAAAAGGGCACTTAAGCTCTGTGATGTTCTTTCCAAAAACACCTAATACTGGTCTAATCATGAGAAAAACAACCGGTAAACCCAAATTGGAGGACATTATGCAGGATACTCAGCCAGTATTCCTCAAAACCATCAAGGTCATGAGAAACAAAGACTGGGAAACTGTCAAAAACCCAGAGGATATAAAGGAGATGTGATCACCAAATGCAGTGTGGAATGGTAGATTGGATCCTGGAACAGCAAAATAACATTAGTGGGAGAAATGGTAAAATCCGAATAAAGTATGGAATTTAGATAACAGTGCATTAACTAAATGCACCAATGTTAGTCTCTTAATTTTGACAAATATACAGTAGCTATTTAAGATGTTAACATATGAGGAAAGTGGAGAAAGGAACTGCTGTTACTACCTTTGCAACATTTGTGTAAATCTAAAATTATTCATAAGTAAAAACATTTTAAAAGAAATGTGTACTAGGTAATTGTTGAAACTGGATGTTAGCTATATGGGTGTTCATTGTACTGTTCGCTCCACTTTTATACATGTTTGCAATTTAAAATGATTTTAATGTTAAAAATACATACATAATGAAATATATTTTATGAATTTCTGCCTTCGAGATACCAGCAGTCAAGAGTCACAACAATTCTTGTGCTGACTACTGAAACAATAATGAATAAGGCAGACTTCATTGACTGTTGTTTGTACGTAAACAAACAAATGATATTTCATGTCACATACTATAATCTTGCTCCTCAAAATTTGGTCCAAGAACCCACAACATTGCTATCATCTGAGATCTTGTTAGAAATGTAAAGTGTAAGGCTGACCTCTAGACCTACTGAATTGGAATCTTCATTTTAACAAGGTCCCCAGTGAACATAATACACATTAAAGTTTAAGAAGCACTGTTGGTAACCATGCGATTTTCTGCATTTCTGAGCAAATCACATCTAGAAAGTAAATTCCAATAAAAATCAGTGAAGAGGCTCATATGATGAATTTACCTTTGACTAGAGGACTATAAGTTACTTCCATTTTCTTATACCCTAGTAAAACAGATGACACTTGGTCAGAATAATAATATTTACTTAAAATAACATGTAAATTATACCCTCTTGCTAGGGCCAGTAAGATTGTAGGGAAGAATAAAAGTAGCAAATATTCAGTGCAGCCAACTCCTTAATATGGCCTGTATCAAAGAGAAGAGTCTGATGGTTAGAAAGATGGGCAAGAAATATATTAAACTTTCATTTGCTTGTTTGTTTGAGACCAAGTATCACTCTGTCTCCCAGGTTGGAATGTAGTGGCGCGATATCGGCTCACTGCAAGCTCCACCTCCCAGGTTCACGCCCTTCTCCTGCCTCAGCCTCCCAAGTAGCTGGGACTACAGGCGCCCACCACCATGGCCAGCTAATATTTTTTTTTGTATTTTTAATAGAGACGGGGTTTCACCACGTTAGCCAGGATGGTCTCGATCTCCTGACCCCATGATCCACCTGCCTCGGCCTCCCTAAGTGCCGGGATTACAGGCGTGAGCCACTGTACCCGGCCGACATATACTAAATTTGAAGACTGTTCCCTGATGATGTGGACACTGGGACCTCTCTGATCCAGGCACTGATCTTTCCCTTTGAAAATTCCCACCCAGGGAACACGCAGAGAGAAGTGATCTATCTCAGCATTGCTTTCCCTTGCTTTTCATACCATGCCACCTTTGAAAATACATACATTTGGGGAGCACCACCTTGGTTAGAGACATCTCTGGCCACTGCTAGCTGGGCAAATTAATAGTAGAGAGAATGAAGAAGAGATCATAGATCTGATCATAAAATAGAGAATTAGCCATGATTGTTCATCTGCCCCAGAGAAGCCCACACTAGAAGCTGAACATCTCCTCTCCCTGAGTTTCTTTTTGGAATGGAGAGCCAAGAACATGAACTGACAATGGAAAGGAAAGAAAGAGGCTGAAGGGTTCACATGTGGAATGGACCCTACAGGAAGCTTTCAAATGAATACAAAGGATGTGAAAGAGACTGAAATTTTAGGGAATGCCTTGTTTCCCATGATGTACCAAGTAGGGCTTCATGGATCCATGTGACCATGCAGATGGGAAAAGGCAAACAACTGAGACAGTCTACACCAAAGACAGAGTCCAGTGAATTAATGCATAAATGGAAGGTGGAGTAGTGGGGGCAATACATATAGACAATAATTTCAGTTTGGAATTATAAGAGAGGGATATAGAGCAATAGATTGTTAACAGAAACAAGAGAGGGGTCTAGTTTTCTTTTTTAAGAGAAGGAAAACCTAAATATATTTGGTTTGTCAATCAGAAGGAAATAAATGTGTTGATTAGCCAGTGGAGAAGGACAATAAAAGGTTAGTGGAAGGATTAAGGTTCTTGAAGATAAATGTGAGAGAACAAATAGAGTTGCAAATAAAGCACACAAATGATGGTTTGCCTTGGAAAGGAGTCAGGACACTTCTTCCCTGGGGAATGAAAGGAAGGAGAGGATGACTGAAGATAGTGTCAGTCAAATAATATGTGGGGTCATCTCATAAGAGTGAATAGGTACAGAGGTGTGACTAGCGTCATTTCCTAAAGTTTGGAATGCCTATTTTAGAAATGCAATAAGGGTAAGGCAATGACAAGGTGATGATACAATTTATAGTGTGAGCATACTTTTGAGGATGAAAGGGTTGCTAACAGATGGAATGCCTCACAGCAGGTGTCAACCTAGACTCTTTGGGCAAATGCAGACATATGGTCACACTAGAAAGGAACTGTCACCCCACTGAAAGAACAGCTATTTGAGAGCATGAATGTGTAAGAGATTTATTCAGCCACTGTGGCCCCTCTAGCAATATTGCCAGTGTGTGGTCAGTACTAAATAGGTTTCTAGATTTGAGAGGAAAAGTGAGGCAGGAATAGCAAGAGTCATGAAAATGAATGCTCCCTGGTGATCACTGACATCTTCAGAGTGGCAGGCAGCAGTCTGCTAGCACTGGTCTGGTAGAACTGTGTGCAGTGATGGAAATGTTTTCTGTCCGCCCTGTCCAGATGGGTAGCCCTTAGCACATGTGGCTGTTGAGCAACTGGATTATTCATTTCAAATAATTTCAGTTAAAATCCAAATAGCCACAAGTAGCTACCATATTAGAAAGTGCTGGTTCAGATTGAGCCAAGAGAAGAATGAAGCCAGCAGGGAGATTAATGAACTGTGAGGAAATCCTGCCATTTGCGGCACAACAACATGGCTGGAACTGGAGGTCATTATGTTAACTGAATAAGCCAGGCACAGAAAGACAAATACAACGTGTTCTCACTCATATGTGGGAGCTAAAAGTTTTGATCTCATGGGCATAGAGAATAGAATGATAGAATCCAGAAACTGGGAAAGGTAATTGATTAATGGGTACAAATAGATGGTTTGATAGAAGAAAGAAGACCACTAATTAGAAATAAGAACACTAATCGATAGATTAGCAGGGTGACTGTAGTTTACAGTAACCTATTATACATTTCAAAGCAGCTAGAAGAGAATTATTCGAATGTTTCTAGCATAATGAAAAGACAAGTATTTAAGGTAATTGACATCCCAAGTACACTATCTTTACAAACTATATGAATGTATTAAATTATCACATATATTCCAAAACTATGCACATCTTTAATGTATCAGTTTTTAAAATTATTTTTTTAGAGTGCAAAATATTCAGAAAGCAAGATGGGAGTTTATTGGGCAAATTTAAGAGTAAGCATAACTGTATTTAGAACAGTACTATGTCGTGATGAAGTCCCCGGTGTGACAGTGCCTATGAAGAACCAAAGAAAAGAGTTGGTGGGACTAAGGATACTGAGGAACCGAAAAGTCAGAACATGGGCTGTCCATGTGTGTGGTGTGTGTGTGTGTGTGTAATGCACACACATCCATAGGGATGGTGGGAGTTAGCTGGGTGTGGGGTACATTACATACTGGTGGCCCTGAGGAAAGGTAAGCAGGTCCTGGAGAACACAAGATAAAAACCATAGGGTGGGGAGAAAAGGATGGGATAATGACTAAGATTTCACAAGGCAGATGATTTTGTTTGTTTTTTAAGATACTGTTTTCTGGAGGAGTCAGTATGGATCCAGGAGGATACAGATTTCTCCTCTGGCACTGGCCATTAGGGAAGGCAAAGGGAAAAATTAAATTTGTTTCCTCTTGACAAAGGATAGTAGTAGTGGTTAAACTTTTTTTATGTCTATAATATTTAATGTGGTACGTTATTCATGAACAATGTTTTCACACTGAATTGAGCAGTAAATTGGCTGAATATCTAATAATTTTATTTTACAGATCTGCTTTAATGTTGGAAGTGGACTTTACTTACAGGTGAGGAAATAAAGGATTTATTTCTGCCTTTTGACTCAGGAGGCTTAATTCCATGGCAAACAGGTTGTCTGGGCTTTACGAGATTAAAGACACACATTGTATTAGACCCAGCGATTCCCATTCAAACAAGTGCAGAGGAGCTTATCCAGGGGTGTTCAGTGCAGCAGTTTTTAACAATGTAAGTATCCACCAATAGGTGAATGTTAAAACCATTTATGGTACATGGAAGAATGTCCATGACGAGGTGCTGAATGAAAATCAGGGGGTAAAATGAGATATATAGTATAAATCCATTTTTATAGCAAAAAGACCTTTATACATCTGTGTATATATGTGCAACTGTATAGTTATGAAAAACCATAAAAGATATTAAGCTGTTAACAATGAATACTTCGTGAAGTATAAGTGAAAAAGTAATTTCAATTTTTTGTCATAGAAAATTTTGTGCAAGTAAAAAAAAAAAAAATCAAGGACCTAGTGATAACCCGTGTAAATATTTCGAAGTAAAATACCTATTACATAGAGCAACAAAATGAGTAAAATGATAAAGCAAACCTAGTACAAGGATTATTTCTGATCTTAAGATCCCAGGTCAGCTGTATTGAAATTTGCCTTGGATAAAATATATATGCACCTATAAAACCCAACTGGAAATGTATAGAATGGTTTTCTCCCTAAGGTTCTGAAAATGAAATGGGAAATTTAATTCTTTACCCAATCCTGAAAACAATAAATTCATTAACTGACAGTTTCCCTAGTTTTAGTCAAATTTATATCAATAGATTACTAAGATTTAGTCTTAAAAAACATTTAGTAATTTATTTTTAAATCACAAGCCACCACAGAAAAATGAAACTTCATTTTCAGTTAATAAGAAAAAACGTTTTTGACATGATCTGTTATTTTTTACTTTGCCAATTTGTAAGGCTACTAAATGATTCTTTACTCTCACTCTGGGAAATCATTTCTTACAGTTAAAAACAAAATTCTACTGGCTGGGCACAGTGGCTCGCACTTATAATCCCAGCACTTTGGGAGACGGAGGTGGGTGGATTGCTTAAGACTTGAGTCTAGGAGTTTAAGACCAGCCTAGGCAACGTGGTGAAACCCCGTCTCTACTAAAAATACAAAAATTAGACAGATGTGGTGGTGCATGCCTGTAATCTCAGCTTCTTGGGAGGCTGAGGCAGGAAGATGGCTTGAGCCGGGGAAGTCAAGGCTACAGTGAGCCAAGATCATGCCACTGCACTCCAGCCTGGGTGACAGAGTGAGACTCTGTCTCAAAAGAAAAAATAAACCAGAAAAAACCCTACCACTTTACCAGCTTGGAGATAATCTCTTTAGGCCCTATGCAGTTTGCTGGAATATATATATTCCCTTTTAGACAATGAAGCCTCATAGGAAATACAAAGCATACCTTAAAATTTGCACTATTTAACAGTTTAATATGTTATAGGACACCATACTAATGTTCTATATTTATGACACATAATAAATTTTCACAATATTCTATTGTTGTAGATCTCAAGCACAAGAAATGAAAATAAGCTGCTTCCTAAACATCCTCATTTAGTGCGGCAAAAGCGCGCCTGGATCACCGCCCCCGTGGCTCTTCGGGAGGGAGAGGATCTGTCCAAAAAGAATCCAATTGCCAAGGTATCTCCTAAAGAGGAACATGAAATATATGCATATGACTAAAATGTGGTATGAGAGGACTTTTATGTCTACTTTAAGATTTAAGGAAAATTTAGAATGTGCTTACAGAATTTTTAAATATTCAAGAGATATCTGAAAATTAGCAGAGCTTACTTTTTAGCATAAAGTATCAACTTTTAAGATTCTCTTTCCTATTCCGGAAGATGCAGCATCATTGGCAAAAATATAGATAACTCTGAGCTTTGATTTAACTAAGAGTAAAGGGATTTGGCACTGGTAACACAGAGTGTTCAGTGCTCAAAAGAAGATGTCATAAAATGTCATTTTCAAGATGACCTGGTGTCTATTACTAGGTAAGGTGACCATCTTCATTTGCCTGAGACAGTCATGGTTCATGCCTGTTGTCCTGGCTTAATAATTAATATCTGTGTTTTCACTCTCAAGGGGTTGAGTTTTTTTGATAAATTATGTGATAGTGTTGCTACTCTGTATTTCAAAGTTGGCATGCACAAACATAAACCCTTCATTTTTCTCCCCCCAAAGCTTTTCTTCGTAAGTTCTACCCATTTTGGTAATTGACGCTATAATTCTCTCCCGTTTTTCAAGCCAAAAATGTACCACACACTATCAGTTCTATTCCAAAAATATATTCCAAATCTGCTGCTTCTCTTCAACTCCACTGTCATTCCCCTAGTCCAAGTCTTGTCATCTCTGGCCTGTATTACCAAAGAACTTCAGAAGGAAATTGTCCATACAAATATATACCTATAAATTACAGAGAATCTCTTCTCAGGCTTTTGGCTAAGATCAAATCTAGTAAATTACAGAGAGTTCAACCTGAAACATTCCTGTTATTTTTATGTTAGATACATTCTGATCTTACAGAAGAAAGAGGACTCAAAGTTACTTACAAATACACTGGAAAAGGGATTACAGAGCCACCTTTTGGTATATTTGTCTTTAATAAAGACACTGGAGAACTGAATATTACCAGCATTCTTGATCGAGAAGAAACACCATTTTTTCTGGTAAGAAGAATAATTTTACATTTATTAGTTTGTAGTTTTCCTTTCATAATAAGTATCATTTGTTTTTGTTTTTTTTCATAGTATGGTAATTTAGTTTTCTTAGCTTAAATCTAATCTTATTTATTATTTATGTCATGATTTCAGCTAACAGGTTACGCTTTGGATGAAAGAGGAAACAATGTAGAGAAACCCTTAGAGCTACGCATTAAGGTTCTCGATATCAATGACAATGAACCAGTGTTCACACAGGATGTCTTTGTTGGGTCTGTTGAAGAGTTGAGTGCAGCACGTAAGAGTCTTTTTTTTTTTTTAAATAAATACTAAGATTATTTTATCCCTGCTGTAAATAAACACTAAATTTCATATCTTAGTGAAAGTTGAGTATTACCTACAGAACAAATAAGAAACCTTTCACTCTAGGTTGAGAATTGCTTTCCTTATAGGTTTAAAGGACTTTACATGCCATTGCTTTTACCCTCAGAACAGATAGGGTAGATTAATGTGACAGATAAGGTGTCTGTAGCAACTACTCAACTCTGCTCTCTGCAGGAAAGCACCATAGACAATATGTAAACAAATGAGCCTAGCTGTGTTCCAATAAAACTTTATTTACAAAAACAGGCGGCTGGTTAGCTTTGGCCCTACAGCTTTGGCTATAGTTTGCTGACCTATAACTTGTATTATTTTTGCTGTAAGGTTTATTCACAACATTGTTCAACACAGTGCTCTTCATGAGGACTCGAATGAGAGATTTCTTTTGGACCATGATATAAAGAATAGTTACGCTTCTCCTGATTTGTTTGTATCTTAATAAATATCAGGATTGTGTACCTGTTCATGTTACTTTCTTTGTATTGGCTACTAATACTATTATAAACAAATCTGTCACCTTATATAGCAATTTTTCAGGACTCCACCCTCAGCCTTGCCTTCATCTTGTTTTTCCTGTTGTTGTATTCCATTCACGCTTACATCCTCATCCAGTTAAATGTTATATTGTGGTCAACTGCATGTGATTTTGATAAGCACCTGAAATCTTTTTTGGAACAAGCTAAAATTATAAATAAAATAACAGGTAAGGGTGTTTAAAGTTGCGTTTCATCTTAGACATCTTTATTTCTAATGCCAGATACACTTGTGATGAAAATCAATGCAACAGATGCAGATGAGCCCAATACCCTGAATTCTAAAATTTCCTATAGGATCGTATCTCTGGAGCCTGCTTATCCTCCAGTGTTCTACCTAAATAAAGATACAGGAGAGATTTATACAACCAGTGTTACCTTGGACAGAGAGGTAAATTAATATGTTATGTTGCCCATCTTTAAACTCTGTATCCTTTCCAGTTTCTCCTCTCTTTTTCTTATTTTGTTCTGTATTCCTTATCCATAGGATAACTCTTGGAATTACTCTCTTTTAGGGATGGGCTGTTCAATATGGGCCATGTGACAATTGAGCACTTAAAATGTGACTGACCCAAATTGTAATGTGCTGTATGCGTGTTGAATGTGTAATATAGGCACCAGATTTGAAAAACTTAATATGAAAAATGCAGAATATGACGTTAATGTTTTTCGTGATCATTGCATGTTAAAATAATATTTTAGATATCATGGATTACATAAAATATACTTGTTTAAAATTGTTATCACATGTTTCTTTTTAAAATGTGACTACTAGAAGATTTAAAATTACATAAAGACAGCACCCTTCTAGGGCCTCTCCTATCAGGGTTTTGTTTACTAGAGATTCCTAAAACATTTCTCAGTTTGCAGTTCTCTAACGAAACATTAGGAGGCTCCTACACTGCTAGTACATAGGAGACGGTGAGGAAAGGGATGAAAACAGGAATCCTAGTTAGAGGATAAAGTATCTATAAAGGAGAGAATTACTCTAAATCCCAAATTGAAGGAAAATTTGAGTAGGTTTACTAGGAAGGCGTTTCTCTCAAAGATTTCACTTTGTTTAACTCAAAGGGAAATTTTTAAATAAAAAGGGGAGATCGAAGATTTTTTAAATGATGTATACATAAAGGTTTTAACAGGGTACAAGAGTAAAGTGTCATTGATCCTAAAGATACACTCTTTGTCATCAGATATAAATCATCATCCAAATGCATTACGTTCAGTATTTCTTAGAAAAATGATTTAATTCTGCCCAAATTGGAAGGATTGCGCCCAATAGGCTTAAGGGGATGTTTGTAAAATTAAAGAATATGATTCATCTAAAATTCTACTCTATACCTTTTCACATAAAATTAGAATGGAAACGTGTTACTTTGCATTGGTAGTGTGATTTTTAACAAGCTGCTGTTTCTAAAGGACAGAAAGTTTAACCAATAATAATGGCTGTTAACTTACTGGGCATTTACCTTCTGCCAGGTACTGTTCTAAGCCTTTTTATGGATTAACCCATTTAATCCACATAGAAACCCTGTGAGGCAGATTCACTTATTATCCTCATCTTATACATAAAGAACCCAAAGGTCAAAGGGATTAAGTGCGTGTCCAACACAGTCAGTAAGTGACAATGCCAGAATTGGAACCCAGGCAGCTGGCTCCAGGGTCCTGGTGTCCTGCTGTGCAATGAGTGCTTCTGCCCTATGCAGGACCCCAAGCCCTGGCACTACCTGCCATCCTAAATTCCAGCCACACTGAACAGAACCATAGTAAGGAGACCTCATGGAAGAAAAGAAGTGACATCTGAGAAGCCGTTCTCTAGGACACGTACTATAAGAATCAAATCTCTGGGGAATTCTGGACAAAGTTCACCCAGTTTTGCCTTCACTAGCCAAGTTTATTTAGGACCAGGTTTTCCTCACTGAGAATGAAGTGCGGGACAGAAAGAACCAATTCCTACAGTTCCACCTCACTTTCAGCAGAGAATAAGCTACATTTTCAACCGTGGCTCCTTTGTGCAGACTTCTCCTGATAATATCACCAATGACATATTGAAGAATTTGACTGTCTGCAACTCCTGAGGCTTTTCTGTTCTTCTGCAAAAGCTCTGACTGCAAGTAAATAGTATCTTCACACAAATAATAGCAGATCATAAAACTGATTTGTAAATAAAATATACTGTGGTACATGATAAACTGGACTAAAACCAGAAAGCCAGATTTAAGAGTGACTCTTTTCACCCAGCTGGACATTTTTCATTGCTCTGCAGGAACACAGCAGCTACACTTTGACGGTAGAAGCAAGAGATGGCAATGGAGAAGTTACTGACAAGCCTGTAAAACAAGCTCAAGTTCAGATTCGTATTTTGGATGTCAATGACAATATACCTGTAGTAGAAAATAAAGTGGTAACTATTATTCTTATAATAACTGTACCTATTTATATTTTAGTCCTAACTAAAAATATATCACTTATATTTGTATTTCATTGAAAAATCATGTGTTCATGTTTTGCAGCTTGAAGGGATGGTTGAAGAAAATCAAGTCAATGTGGAAGTTACACGCATAAAAGTATTCGATGCAGACGAAATAGGTTCTGATAATTGGCTAGCAAATTTTACATTTGCATCAGGAAATGAAGGGGGTTATTTCCACATAGAAACAGATGCTCAAACTAATGAAGGAATTGTGACCCTTATTAAGGTAAGTACTAAGTATTCAAAACTAGCATGGGCCAAGTTGGTGCTGGAAAGGAATCTAATGTATCTAAGCCCTGAACACTTAGAAGTGCTTTCCATACTCAACTAACTAGCACTACAGTTGTTTGAGAAAGGAGCCATCCCTATTTACCCAAGTTCTATGGTTAGGAAGTGGTCACATTATGGTTCAAATTCATATCAGGGGACTCTAATCCTAGCCAGACAGCATGGAACCGGCATCATTACTGCTTAGCTCATTTCCAGGCTTTCCTGCAGCTCATACCTGGCGATCACATTCTCACATCACAACCTCTTGCCTCTATGAGTATCCCCTCGATTACTACCTCTAATTTTATTTACTTAAGAGTAAAGCCAGGCCCCACACTTTGAGAATCCAAGGCAGGCAGATCGCTTGAACCCAGGAGTTCGAGACCAGCCTGGACAACATGGCAAATCCCCGCTTCTACCAAAAAAAATACAAAAATTAGCTGGGCAAAGCGGCACATGCCTGTAGTCCCAGCTACTAAGGAGGCTTACGTGGGAGAATAGCTTGAACCCAGGAAGTGGAGGCTGCAGTGAGCCGTGCTCACACCGCTGCACTCCAGCCTGGGCAACAGAGACCCTGTCTCAAAAAAATAAAAAACCTGAAACAAAACCAGTAAACCCAGACCTCACTAATAACATCTAAAAATAAAAGCTGTGATAACTTGATAGTTAAGTGTGCCTAAGAATCACCTCATAAAACTGCATGCCAAAAATGCAGGTTCCTGGTCTCATCAACAAAAAGTTTCATTGGGCAGGTTTCAGGAACTTGTCTTTTTAAATCCAAGTGGATTTAAAAATCCACTTGTGATTCTAATATTAGTATGAGGCTCACATTTGGAAATATAGTATACTAAGTTCTTGTGCTTAATTGAGTCAATGAAGGGAAAATTGAACTAAATAGGGATATTAAGCATTTATGTCAAATTACAGGATGGGCTGGGCGCGGTGGCTTACGCCTGTAATCCCATCCCAGCACTTTGGGAGGCTGAGGATGGCGGATCACGAGGTCAGGAGTTCGAGACCAGCCTGGCCAACATGGTGAAACCCCATCTCTAGTACCAGAAATACAAAAATTAGCCAAGCATGGTAATGCGTGCCTGTAATCACAGCTTCTCAGGAGGCTGAGGCAGGAGAATCACTTGAATCTCGGAAGCAGAGGTTGCAGTGAGCCGAGGTTGTGCCATTGCCCTCAAGCCTGGGCAATAGAGTGAGACTCCGTCTCAAGAAATATATATATATATATATAAAAAACAGGATGGATTTGTATGTCACAAAATAGGTAAGGAATAATATCAGTGTATTTTAAGTAGCTTATATTAGAATTGCCTTACCAGATTTTAAAATAAAATGCAAAGCTACAGTTCCAAAATACTATTTCATTAAGTTACACATAGGCAAAAATTGATTCCAGAAGTTTCTAAATTCTTACGAAAACTTAATATATAACAGACTGGGTAAAACTCTGACAGTGGAAAGAGGAATAATGGTGATCTAAATGTATAACAGAATAGAGAAGCATTAATTTGAGGTTTCATGATAATTGAGCACTACTTATTGACAGCTACTATATGTGTTTAAGCTACCTTTTTAAAAGCAGAGGAAAATTGAATAACATCATGTTTAAAGGGAAGAACTCATGATTATTGAAGAAATGGATCATGTCATTCGAGACAAAATCAGTTTATCTGCTTGTGTATAAATATAATTTTAGCCGTCAATTATAGGTATGACCATGCCAGATACCTGAGATAGAAAAGCCAGTTGCACACACAAGGAGAAACAGATATTGATGAATGACAGAGGTGCTAGCATAGAATTGTCATGTGCCACATATGAACGTTTCAGTCAGTGACAGATTACATATATGACGATGGCCCCGTAAAATTATAATGGAGCTGAAAAATACGGAGGAAGGATGTAAAGGAAGAAAATCATTTTGTATAGATGCACAGTGTGTTTGTGTCTTAAGCTAAGGCTCATTACAAAAGAGTCAAAAAGTTAAGAAAATATTAAAAGGTTTATAGAGTTATGGTAAGCTAAGGCTAATTTATTATTGGAGAAAGAAAGTATTTTTTTAATTTAGTGTAGCCTAGGTACAGTACTTACAGTCTACAGTAGCGTATGGTAATGTCTTAGGCCTTCATATCCATCCACTCGCTCACTCACAGTAACTTCCAGTCTTGCAAGCACCACTTACGGTGAGTGTTCTATACAGCTGTACCGTTTTTCAAATCTTTACTATCATATTTTTACTATACCTTTTCTATATTTAAGCATGTTTAAGTACACAAATACTTACTATTGTATTATAATTGCCTGCAATATTCAGTACAGTAACATGCTATACAGGTTTGTAGCATAGGAGCAATAGACTATACCATATAGTGTAGGTGTATAGTAGGCTTTACCATCTAGCTATGTGTGAGTTCACTCTGTGATGTTTGCACCTAAACAAAATTGCTAGACAATGCATTTCTCAAATCATTAAGCAATGCATGACTGTGTTTTTAGTGTACTATGATAGCACAAAAAAGGGATATAGTTGTTTCTATCAAGAAGGATGTAGATAAAAAATAATAATAAAATGAGTATTAAAATGAAAGCAACCGAGTGAGATAATTACAAAGTCACTGTCTCAATTATATAATGAATTGCTTCCAAATTATACGGGCAGCAATCAGATTCCATTGAAAGGAATTTAGACAGAAAAGATACGCAAGTAGCAAATACCCACATGAAAAGGTGCCAACACCATTAGTCATTAGGGAAAATCAAATTAAAACTATAAGAGATATCACTTTACCTTCTAGAATGGCAGAAATGAATGTCTTAGTCCGTTTGGGCTACTACAACAAAATGCCATTATCTGGGTAGCTTATTAACAACAAATTTATTTCTCACAGTTCTGGAGGCTGGAAAGCCCAAGATCAAAGCAGATGCAGTGTCTGGGCAGGTCCTGCTTTCTGGCTTATACACAGTGCCTTCTTCTTGTATGGTCACATAGCGGAACATCCAACAAGCTCCACTGGGCATCTTTTAAAAGAACATTGATCCCAGGGTCTCCGAAAAGCCCCACTCTTAATATCATCACTTTGAGAGTCAGGATTTCAGCACATGAGTTTTAAGGGGACACAAACATTCAGACAATAACAGTCAACAAGATTGACAACACCAATTATTGGCAAATATATAGAGAAACTGGATTGCTGGTGGAAATGTAAAATGATACAGGCGGTTTGACAGTTTCTTTTAAAAGTTACACAAGAGTAGTTATATGACCCAGTGATTTGATTCTTAGGTTTCCACCCAAGAAAAATAAAAACATGTCTATACAAAGACATGTATGCAAATGTTCATGGCAGCATTAGTCATAATAATAAAAAAACTAATAGCAGGTCCAAATGTCCATCAGCTGGTGAGTAGATAAACAGAATGTGGTGTATTCATATAATGGAATACTCATGAGCAATAAAAAGGAATGAAGTACTCATACAAGCTACAACACAGATGAACCTCAAAAACATTATGCTATGGACCAGGCATGGTGGCTCCCGCCTGTAATCCCAGCACTTTGGGAGGCCAAGGTTGGGGAATCACCTGAGCTCAGGAGTTTGAGACCAGCCTGGGCAACACAGTGAAAACCTGTCTCTACTAAAAACACAAAAAATTAGCCAGATGTGGTAGTGCAGGCCTGTAATTCCAGATGCTTGGGAGGTTGAAGCAGGAGAATCACTTGAACCCGGGAGGCAGAGATTGCTGTGAGCCAGTATCACTTCACAGCATCCCAGTCTAAAAGACAGAGTGAGACTCCATCTCAAAAAAAAAAAAAAAAAATGCTGATTATGCTGTGTGTAAGGAGCCAGACACAAAATACTACATATTATATGATTCCATTTACTTGACATTTCTAGAAAAGGCGAAACAACGGGGATAGAAAGCAGATTGGGATTGCTTAGAGTGGGGAGCGTGAGTGGGGACTGACTACAAACACACATAAAGGAACTTTTGGGGGTAATGGGGTGTTCTAAAACTGGACCATAGTGATGACTGCAAATCCAGACCTCATCATGCTGTACACTTAAAGCGGGTGAATTTTACTGGATATAAGTTATACCTGAATGAAGCTGTCCAAAAAGGATAAAGGAGATGAGCAGATATTTTTCAATATGGAAATAGAGATAGTAAATAGTCACATGAGAAAAATTCACAGCTTTGTTAACAAATTAACAAACTTATAATCTTTAATGTTATTAAAAAATAGCAAAAATGGAAATGATAAGTTTACAGAATTATAAAAAATAGAGGTCTCTTCCTTCACACAGGACTCTAGATACTGAAAATTTTCCATTTGCTTTGGCGCATTATGGCTGTTTATGGAAAACATTATGAAACACATCGCCCCAGTACCTAGCTTTTTTTTTTTTTTTTTTTTTTTTTCATTGTCTTGGCCTTTGGATACTAATGACATCTGGGTGGAAGATTTTGTTTCTCATCCGGCATAGATCATGCCATGAAACAAGCATGTCAAGTGCAAGAGTGACTTAAATAACAAGCTTTCACAAAGATATGACAATCACAAAGGATGTATTTTCTCTAGTCTTTGTCTCCTGTGTCCTTGTCTCAAAATCACAGTGATCCATATTTTCAAAGGGGACAGAAGTTGTGATCCATCCAGAGCCCAGTAGAGAGGAAAACTGACTGATTTTGGTGAAAATAAGTAGTGGTAGCTCCAAAGGAAGGAAATTCACAATGAATCCTCCAAAAAACAAGTGAAAAGCTTTGCTTTGCTGTAATTCATGTAAACATGCCTAATATATTTAATTTTATACCAAAGAAACAAGCAAAAATGTTCAGTGCATCTAAACGGTCAGAGACACTAGAAATAAAAAGCAACAGGACCTAAGTAAACTTTAACTAGGTAATTCTTTTAGTAATAGGATATAGGTCAACAGAGGAAAAATAATGTGTAAAAAAATGTTGACAGCAGCATTAATTATATTTAGAAATTGTGATAGCCCAAATGCCTAATTATAGAATGACTGTCTATATCTAAGTAGTAGAATACTATGGAAATGTTTATAAAAAGAAACATTGAAAAGTTGGACCATAAAATATGTATACAGTAATGAACTGATTATTTCAAATGGAAATTGTGCTATTACAAAGAACTATTTGAAGAAAGGTTAATCTTTTATGGAATTAACAGCAAACCAGATATTAATATATATTATGCTAAAAAAAGAGGAGAGTGGGGTTCTCTGTTTAAACAAATTTGAAAACTCTAGGTTTCTTCTTTACTCCAGGAGTTCAAGTATTTTAATATGCTAATGTGCAATACATAGCTATATTAGAGGGACAGAACTCACAGAGCTATCACTACTTATTTTCACTGAAATAAACCCATGGAACACATTTTAAGGAATATTGATTTATACTGAATGCCCACTATTTTTTTACATTAGAAAAAAAATCAGATTGTGGCCGGGCGCGGTGGCTCAAGCCTGTAATCCCAGCACTTTGGGAGGCCGAGATGGGCGGATCACGAGGTCAGGAGATCGAGACCATGCTGGCTAACACGGTGAAACCCCGTCTCTACTAAAAAATACAAAAAATTAGCTGGGCGAGGTGGCGGGCGCCTGTGGTCCCAGCTACTCGGGAGGCTGAGGCGGGAGAATGGCGTGAACCCAGGAGGCGGAGCTTGCAGTGAGCTGAGATCGGGCCACTGCACTCCAGCCTGGGCGACAGAGCGAGACTCCGTCTCAAAAAAAAAAAAAAAAAAAAAATTGTTAAAGATAAATATATATGCACACACACATATATACAGATGAATGTGTGTGTATGTTTTGAGACAGGGTCTCGCTGTATTGCCCAGGCAGAAGTGCAGTGGCATGATCATGGCTCACTGCAGCCTCAACCCCCTGGGCTCAAGCAATCCTTCCACCTCAGCCTCCTGAGTAGCTAGGACTACAGGCACGAGCTATCATGCCCAGCTAATTTTTGTATTTTTTGTACAGATGGGAACTCCCTATGTTGCCCAGGCTGGTCTCAAATTTCTGGGCTCAAGTGATCTACCTGCCTTGGCTTCCCAAAGTGCTGGGATTACAGGCAGGAGCCACCATGCCTGAACAAAATATATATATATTTACAATGATTTCAACATTTAGAAAAATAAATTGGTAATGCTTCCTAAACATCCTTAACATTTATGACTATCCAGATTGACAGAGAATTTTTATTTGCTTGGTGTCAGTGTCAGAGTTGGAATATTCAGTGCTGCTATATTTCCTGTGCGTTAAATTATTATATCTAACATTAAAACCACATGTGTATATGTGTATGTGTGTGTGACTTCTGTTTTCTCTTTGAAAAGAATTCCCTTTGGTTTTCCCTTTTAGGAAGTAGATTATGAAGAAATGAAGAATCTTGACTTCAGTGTTATTGTCACTAATAAAGCAGCTTTTCACAAGTCAATTAGGAGTAAATACAAGCCTACACCCATTCCCATCAAGGTTAAAGTGAAAAATGTGAAAGAAGGCATTCATTTTAAAAGCAGTGTCATCTCAACTTACGTTAGCGAGAGCATGGACAAATCAAGCAAAGGCCAAATAATTGGAAAATTTCAAGCTTTTGATGAGGACACTGGACTACTAGCCCGTGCAAGGTAAGAGAGAGTGACACGTGTATTTCTTTATTTTAAATTATTTTCAGTGCCTATTTTCAAAAATCATAATGAAATCTGAACACTTCATTCCTTCAAATCCAGCATTATAGTTCCCCAAAGGTCTACAAGTTAAATTTTCCAAAGATGTGTCTATAACTGAGAGATGAGGGGGAATTTTCACCAGAATCCACCTTCCTCAACCACCTGTGTGTGAGGAGGAAGCTGGTTTACTCACCTCTGAAACAGTTCTGGCTAGAGACGGCTAAAAAGCAACAAAGGAAAAGTTCAGGAGAAAACTTTTTAAAACCTGTCTTATTTCCTAAAAGATTATTATTGGAGGGTAAGAACATACCAGATAGCATCCACAAGATTTACTTTACACAAGTTACGTAATGTATTTTAATATGGGGAAACCAGCTTTACTTAACCCATAAATCTTGGGAATGAATCTTCGTTTAAACCTATTTGTTTCAGAGATGAATGAGCCTTCTGCACTGTTTATGTTTGTCTTGATCATGGTGACCTTTACTCAGAGTACATTTATTGAGAACCTACAAGACGCTCACTGTGTTAGAAGAGACTGGCTTGTGTCCACTCTGTAGTGGCACCTTATTGTGTGACGCTTTCAAATTTTCAAAGTAAATGTACATCTTAGATCTCAGTGCCATGCCACGGAAAGACCATTCTCTACAGAGCTGTTATTTATGGAGCTCTAGTTACTGTTATTGCAGTTGAATTTAAAGAATCCCCACCTGCTGTCCCAGACACGTTAGTGACTTCCTGCTCAGTGCCCGAGCTGCCTGGTTGCTTGAGTGTCCTTATGCACCTGTGTCCCTGTCTTACTCCGTTTGAGCTGCTGTAACAAAAATACATTAGACCGAGTAATTTATAAACAACAGATTCGTTACTCACAGTTCTGAAGGCTAGGAAGTCCATCAAGGCACCAGCCAACAGATTTGGTATCTGGTGAGTATCGCTGTGTGCTTCCAAGATGGCACCATCTTGCTGCATCCTCACGTGGCCAAAGGAGCAGGGAAACTCATTGGAGCCTCTTTTTTAAGAGCACTAATTCCATTCTTGACGGTGGTGCCCTCATGACTTAATCACTTACCAAAAGCCCCACCTCTTAATATGATCATATTGGGTATTAGGCTCCAACATAAGAATTTCCAAGGGTTACAAACATTAAAATCATAGTAGTCCCTGTGTACCAGTGCTTCATAAAACATTATATTTAAGTGCCTTGCCAAGTGTAGCAAGAATGAAAATGTGGAAGAAGCTCCTTAACAACCTTTTTCCTTTTAGTGAATCTCCTTTTCATGGAATTCCTTAAATAACGTTTTTTCCAAAATAATGTTAACAAACAGCTTCCACCATGTTTTCTGTAGTGCCTTGGTGACATTCTTTGGCCCGCTCTGCTTCTCTTATGTGGTCTAGTTGGTCTAGTTTTAATATTCTCAGCTCTATACCTCACAAGACAATATACCCTAACTGAATTCCCAAAATTGAGGATGAATTTTCTATATGATCATTTCTCACTGCTGTCTACATAGAAACTTGTATGTTCAAACTAATTATATGCCAATAATATGTGGCCACTTATTGAAGCTTCTGTTTCCCACCAAATTATTTACTTTTGGCTGCTGTTTTTTTTTTTTTTTTTTTTTTTTTAGGGGCCATGAATACATCAAAAGATGTGTGTTCTGCCTGGAAGAATAATGAACCCTGCCTCTTTCATTTCTTAGTGTTTGATTGTATTCTTTAGAACACAGTTACAGAATTTTAGAAAGAAAAGATCTTAAAGACCAGCTCAAACCTATTATTTTACAGATAAGGAATGGAGGCACAGCCAAGTTAAATTATTTTCCAAATGTTCACCTAACTAATTAGTGGTTGTTATTTTGAAACATTGATAAGGAGCTGGGCGCAGTGGGTTCATGCCTGGCATCTCACACTCAAGAATCTGAGGCAGGAGGATCACTTGAGGCCAGGAGTTCAAGACCAACCTGGGCAACACAGCAAGACCTTGTCTCTCCAAAAAAAAAAATTTTTTTTAATTAGCCAGGCGTGGTGGCACATGTTTGTAGTCCCCACTACTGGGGAGGCTTAGGTAGGGGGATTGCTTAAGTCTTGGAGTTCAAGGTTCCAGTGAGTTGCCATCACACTACTGCACTCCAGACTCTTTGTCGTAATTTACTGTTTTATTGATTATTCATGTGTATCAGTTGTTTACAGATATTTGCTATAACACACAAGCAGCTATGCTACTTGAATGATGTCTAGCTTTTACAACAGAGAACAGAAAATTTCTTACATTAAACAGAGCATCACATTGTGAAATGTTAATCCCTATTCCTAAGACTCTGCCTTTATTATCAGTATGAATGTTGGTAAACCATAGACAGCGACTCATGTCCAAGCTTTAAAATTTCAGACATGAAATTCAAAACTAATTGTGAAAATCAAAATGTATTATTATTTACTGGTAGCAATATTAAGAGGCAGAAAAACTTAGTTCAAGTGTATAATTGGAAATAGCACTATAAATAAATATTGCTGTAAATTAGCCACTCATTCCTGTGTGCCTCGAAGCCACTTAACAGAAAATAAATTAACAATTTGATTGAGCAAAGCAACATACTCATATGTTTGGTTGGTACTGGTATTTGTATGTTAAACTCATTGGTATTAATGAACTAATTACATACTTTTTTTTTTTTTCTTTGAGACTGAGTCTCGCTCTGTCGCCCAGGCTGGAGTGCAGTGGCACGATCTCGGCTCACTGCAAGCTCTGCTTCCCAGGTTCAAGCAGTTCTGCTAAAGCCTCCCAAATAGCTGGAATTACAGGCACCCACCACCACGCCCAGATAATTTTTGTATTTTTAGTGGAGATGGAGTTTTACCCTCTTGGTCAGGCTGGTCTTGAACTCCTGACCTCAGGTGATCCACCCGCCTCGGCCTCCCAAAGTGCTGGGATTATAGGCGTGAGCCACCACACTCGGCCAATTACATACATTTCTGAAAACATATTATGGACATTTGCCTTGCTCTCCCAGCATTGGCTCCTTCCACACTAATTCTTCTTGCTTTGAGGAAAGAAACCCATACATTATTTTATCGGCATTGTTTCCACTTTTAACCAGTTCTACCTGAAAGAAAATTATTACCCCAATAGTCAACAGTGTCTGAAAATTTTTGGATGCTTCCGTTTTTGTTTTTGGTTTTTTTTTTCAGACAGAGTTTTGCTCTATCACCCAGGCTAGAGTGCAGTGGCATGATCTCGGCTCACTGCAACCTCCACCTCCTGGGTTCAAGCAATTCTCCTGCCACAGCCTCCTGAGGAGCTGGGATTACAGGCACACGCCACCATGCCCAGCATTTTTTGTGTTTTTAGTAGAGATGGGGTTTCACCGTGTTGACCAGGCTGGTCTCAAACTCCTGACCTCAAGTGATCCACCCGCCTCAGCCTCCCAATGTGCTGGGATTATAGGCATGAGCCACTGCGCCCAACCCCTGGGATCGCTGGTTTTTAAAGTTGATGTTTGTAAATGTTGCTAACACCCCCAATAAACAACAGGACATAAGACTGCTCTTCTCCACCAGTCCTTATTGTATGACTAAGTTATTCCCCAAAAGTTTAACCCAAATTTAAGGGACACTAAATCAAATGCCATAGGACAGACTGCAGAGCAACTTAAAAACTTGGGTTAGTGGTTAGTGGACAGAAGAGAATCACCCTTAATTTTATGTCTTGGATATGTTACAGGAATAAGGAAGGTCCAATTTACGTGTGACGTGCGGTAACGAGAGGGGCTTTTAGGATGGTTTTACGAAATTAACAACATTCAAACAAATGCCTGTAATAAGAACATATTTAATGAGAAGAAAAGGAAGCTTGAAAGAGCTGTAGATGTTAGAGATTTCCAGTTCATGCAGAATTCAAAATTAATTTTATGTTTGTTTTATGACAGATATGTAAAATTAGAAGATAGAGATAATTGGATCTCTCTGGATTCTGTCACATCTGAAATTAAACTTGCAAAACTTCCTGATTTTGAATCTAGATATGTTCAAAATGGCACATATACTGTAAAGATTGTGGCCATATCAGAAGGTGAGTTATTAAATAGATCCTTTTCTTGGTTGTATGTATTTAGATTTTTATTTTCCAACATCAGAAACCTTTGTTTTGATTGTGTATAAAAACCTAATCTCAGCCGGAAGCAGTGGCTCACGCCTGTAACCCCAACACTTTGAGCCTGAGGCAGGTGGATCACAAGGTCGAGAGATCAAGACCATTCTGGCCAACATGGTGAAACCCCATCTCTACTGAAAATACAAAAGCCGGGTATGGTGGTGTGCACCTATAGTCCCAGCTACTAGGGAGGCTGAGGCAGGGGAATCACTTGAACCCGGGAGGTGGAGGTTGCAGTGAGCAGAGATCACGCCACTGCACTCCAGCCTGGTGACAAAGCGAGACTCCAACTCAAAAATAAAAAACCTAATCTCAGCCCAGCACAGTTGCTTGTGTCTGTAATCCCAGCTACTCAAGCAACTGAGATGGTAGGAACACTTGAGCCCAGGAGTTTGAGACCAGCCTGGGCAACAAAGCAAGACGCCATCTTCAAAAAAAAAAAAAAAAAAAAAGGAAGGGTGGATAAAATTTAAAAACAGATGTTTAAAAGATTTTTTTAATAAGATGAAATAAGCACGTAATTTCTCCAGTAGATAAACCTCACATTTCTACTTGGTAAGTGGATTAGAAGATACTATTTGGTCCAAATTTGAAACATATCTAGGATAGAAAATGTCCTAAGTGGTTACTACCTTTTCCACTCCAAATTGGCAAGGGAATTCAAACTATGTCTGTTGTCAGCAATAAGAACAGAATGTACATAATTTTTCTCTCTTATTTTTAAGACTATCCCAGAAAAACCATCACTGGCACCGTCCTTATCTACGTTGAAGACATCAACGACAACTGTCCCACACTGATAGAGCCTGTGCAGACAATCTGTAATGATGCCCAGTATGTGAATGTTACTGCAGAGGACCTGGATGGACACCCAAACAGTGGCCCTTTCAGTTTCTCTGTCATTGACAAACCACCTGGCATGGCAGAAAAATGGAAAATAGTACACCAAGAAAGTAAGCAAAATCACTGAACTACATTGAAATCTAAATATTAAGCATGATAGATATCTAAAATATTTGTAAGTTCTATTTCTTCTCATAAATTATATTTCCAATATAGTTTTTTAAAGGAGTTTATGAAACGAGGCCCTGAACCTACTGGCATGTAGTATCTTTTATATGCTTATGGAGAGAAGAAAAATAATCTAATAGCTCTTGAAGTAGTTTTGTCTGGTAAGATGAGGAGTACCAAGGCTTTCTCAGCACCACAATTGTAGTAGGTGCCTTCTAAAAATCTTGAAGTGTAGTTACAACAATTCCATTCAAAACAACATTTACTGGGCACTTGCTGTGTGCCAGGCACTCTGCTAGCCAATCCTACATATTACCATATTTAATCCTTACTTCTAGCATTATTCCCTGATTAAAGCTGAGGATACCTTGGTTTAAGTAAGGAAAGCTCAAAGCTAGAACATGATAGAAACAACGTGACAGTGGGTTGTCTGACTCCCCTTTCCCATGTCAGTGGACATGTCCATACGTCCATATCCGGGACATCTAGACACATGGAACATATGATGTGTTGATGTGAGTTTTCAGATGTCCTTCAGGGTGGTTTTGAATGCAGAAAAGTCTATCCAGAAAACTATTGTGTTTTAAACAATTAGGGTTCATTTCAGAAAAATTTCATAGATAATGGTCAGGTTTTTGTTTGTTTGTTTTTAATTTACAGCTTTATTGTGTTAAGTCTAGCAAATGTTTGAAATCATTTTAAGAGGGTTTGAATAATGTTTAGTGCAATTAACAAATTAAACCATCAATATTTCAAACTGTATTTACAGATTTAATATATTTAGTTTCCTTTCTTATATATTTCAGTGATCTGAATTAACAAAACCTCCCAGCCAGGCGCAGTGGCTCACGCCTGTAATCCCAGCACTTTGGGAGGCCGAGGTGGGCAGATCACAAAGTCAGGAGATTAAGACCATCCTGGCTAACACAGTGAAACCCCGTCTTTACTAAAAATACAAGAAATTAGCCAGGCGTGGTGGTGGGTGCCTACAGTCCCAGCTACTCAGGAGGCTGAGGCAGGAGAATGGCGTGAACCCAGGAGGCAGAGCTTGCAGTGAGCCGAGATCTTGCCACTGCACTTCAGCCTGGGTGACAGAGCGAGACTCCATCTGGAGAAATAAAAAAAAAAAAAACCCTCCCTTTGATGCTTATACTCTAACATTCTAGTAAATTTAACTTTCAAATACATTGAGTTGTATATTAAAGAATATTATCAATAATAAGTTGAAGCCAGGCGCGGTGGTCAGGAGTTTGAGACCAGCCTGGCCAACATGGTGAAACCCCATCTCTACTATAAATACAAAAATTAGGTGGGCATGGTGGTGGGCGCCTATAATCCCAGCTACTCAGAAGGCTGAGGCAGGTGAGTCGCTTGAACCTGGGAGGCGGAGGTTGCAGTGAGCCAAGATGGCAGCACAGCACTCCAGCCTGGGCAACAGAACGAGACTCCATTTCAAAAAGTAAGTTTAAGAGTGCTAATGTTCCTTGATCTTAGAAGGTGCATGCTGAAGAATGTCATGCTATCTGTAACTTACCTTGAAACAGTTCAGAAGCTTAAAGAAAAAGTGGATATATAGAGGGCAAAAAAGCACTGTTGCAAAATATAAACAGTTAGTGAAGAGTTTGTTAATATTCACTAAAATATTCTTTCAACTTTTCTGTAGGTTTGAATTTTTTTTCAATTTTGAAAATATATAGTGTTGAGAACAAAAAAAAAGATGGGACTAGAGAAAACAAGATCGGCCCATTGTTGGAAGCGATTACAGCTGAGGATAGGTACCATGGTGGTTATGCTCTTCTCTCTGTTACTATGTTTGAAAAATCGCCTTAATAAAGTTTTTTTTTAAAGAAATGGTAAAATAAAGGTCATTCAGTAGAAATATTAACTCACCACTTGTTTGTCACTGTATTCCCAGTATATGGAACAGTTCCTAGCTATCCTAGACCCACACACATTGGTTACAGCTAATCATCATGAAAGTAAGGTGTCCGGGTCTGACCCTTTCCTATTTAAAGTGCACGTTCAGGGCCTATAGACAAATTTTAACGAGCACACTTCAATGAGAAGTGAAGGAAGAACAATGTATCTAATTGGAGCTAAATATAATCAGCAACGAAAGAACATTTCTGGAATTTAATGTTGCCTCATCCTTGGTAATCATTCGTTTTTATTTCCTTCTGCTGCCCGACCTTATAGGTACCAGTGTGCTGCTGCAGCAAAGCGAGAAAAAGCTTGGGAGAAGTGAAATTCAGTTCCTGATTTCAGACAACCAGGGTTTTAGTTGCCCTGACAAGCAGATGCTCACACTCACGGTTTGTGAGTGTCTGCATGGCAGCGGCTGCAGGGAAGCGCAGCGTGACTCCTACGTGGGCCTGGGACCCGCAGCAATCGCACTCATGATTTTGGCCTTTCTGCTCCTTCTGTGTAAGTCTGTAAAAGCCACTCTGTAGTGCTTTTAGGAATTTGAGTGCACTACTGGAGTTGTGTTCTATGGTAGTCATTGATTTCTTCACAGTTATTCTTTAACCACACTAGAGCACTTTGAGAGTGAACAGGGAAACAATTGATGATTGGTAAATCACCAAAGCATAATATAGGAGTCTTCAGAAATTTGTTTTATAAATGTATATCATGTTCCGATTTCAGTAACTTAGGAACTACTCTTTGGCATAAACTTCGCTGGTATTCCCGTTTCGATGAGCTCTGTGAGGGCAGTGTGCTGTCTGTTCTCTTCACTGCTGTATTCCCAGTGTGTAGAACAGAGCCTTGCATGTATGTAGTAAGCGCTCAGAAAAGATGTGCTGCATGACTTTGGGTTATGGGTGCAAGGTTTTTTACAAACCCAGTTTATTCCAATGGATTCTGCTTTGTACAGTCAACTTGTCAGAGCTCCACCTCCCTGGTATTCCCCGCTTGGCTTGTTTCTTCACCAGCACCAAAAGTAGGCAGACCCCCTGAGCACTTCCTGTCCTTCCTGACCATAAGATGTTCTCAACCAGTCCTGCCTGCTCTACCCACCCTCCAAAGACCTCGGGTTTCCATTTATAAAAGAACAAGGGATTGCATCCTGAGGTCACATGAAATACCACTCTACTTGACCACTGAACATGGACAGAGGGCCACCTCCAAGGCAGCCCAGGCTAGTGCAGTGACAGAGGGGGGTTCTGTTAGACAAGGGGTCCCCAACTCCCAGGCCACAGACCAGCACCTGTCTGTGGCCTGTTAGGAACCAGGGCACACAGCAGGAGGTGAGTGGTGGGTGAGTGAGTGAAGCTTCATCTGTATTTACAGCCACTCCTCATTGCTTGTGTTACCATCTGAGCTCTGCCTCCTGTCAGATGAGTGCTGGCGTTTGATTCTTATAGGAGCTCAAACTCTATTGTGAACTACTCGTGCAAGGGATCCAGGTTGCGTGTTCCTTATGAGAATGTAATGCCTGATGATCCGTCTCCCAGCACCCCCAGATGGGACCATCTAGTTGCAGGAAAATAAGCTCAGGGCTCCCACTGATTCTACATTATGGTGTGTTGTATAATTATTTCATTATATATTACAATGTAATAGAAATAAAGTACACAGTAAATGTAATGCACTTGAGTCATCCCAAAATCAACGCCCCCACCCCTAACTTCCTTGTGGAAAAACTGTCTTCCATGAAACCAGTCCCTGGTGCCAAAAAGGTTGGGGACTACTGTGTTAGAGCCATTGGTAGATGTTCAACTGAATGCACAGCACTCAACAGTCTGCAGTGTACTTTTATACCATCGTCTCCATGCTATGGCTACATATACAGATACATAACGGTAAATGACTTGTCTCAGCTTACCAAGTTTGTAGGTAGGTACTGGAGCTAGGACTGTATCTTTTGCTCAGTGATTCCTTGCACTGCTTTCTCATCTCAGATTCCCTGGAGCCTAACGTGGTACTTGGCACATAATAGACACTTGATGAATGTTTTTTAAAATTGTAGAATTGCCACTGGCTGAGTTCAGTGTTCTTATTCGATATAGTAGCTATAGTTAATGTGCTGTTGGCTGTTTGACATAAAAATGAATCTAGGCAGTTGCCAGTTCATCACTGGAAGCTGCCAAATGGGAGTGGCAGATGGGCATGCAGATACGTTTAATTCTTTGCTGCACTGATCAAGGGGTCAGCCTTGGTCTTTGCTTCCTTCTAGCAGTAAAATAAAATCTAAGAAGAGGGCTCTGAAATTGTTATATGTTTCACTTTATTATTTCTAATTACTGTTTTTAATAATACATATATTTTTGCAACAGTGACTTTTTTTTTAATTGGACCATAGTTTAAAAAAATTTAATCTTTAAGCTGGTTGTGATGATTTGGATACTATGTGACCTAGTCTTGGTAGTGTACTCAGCAACCACAGACAGGCTCTTTTTGATGAACAAGGCCTTGAATCTGTAAGACTCCCTCATCCTGCCTTCGGGTTTTGGAGTAACTCGCCCAAAACAAGCTTGGTAAGGTTGGATCAGGGTGAAGAAAAGAAAAATTGGGCTGTAAATAAGTGAAGACAATTCTAGGAAGGGACATGAAAATTCCAAAATTAAGCAATATAAATTTAGAGATATGTCAAGATTAACCTTATCTATGTGCAATTTTGTGTCTGTACAGTGGTACCACTTTTACTGCTGATGTGCCATTGCGGAAAGGGCGGCAAAGGCTTTACCCCCATACCTGGCACCATAGAGATGCTGCATCCTTGGAATAATGAAGGAGCACCACCTGAAGACAAGGTCAGTGGATCAGATGTCAATATGACTTGTCTTCTTTTTGGGTTTTAAAGGGGCCTCGGGAAGTGTTTCTTACATTTTTGGTTGCGTGAGTAGAGTGGTCACTATGGATTTCACTCATGTGCCTTTGTTAGGCAAAGGGTTCAAATGACGGCATATTTTGTGTTTGTTGCTGGGGCAGAATTGAGATAGTTTTACTCTGTTTTGACACTTCCCATGTTGTAGAGAATGTAGAGCAAGGTTCAGGAAGAGCAAAGTGTGTAGGGATCTAAGTCTTTTGTCCCAACATTAAATGGGCAGTTTTCACAACCAGGAACTGCTTCATTTCCATTCCCCTCAATACATAGGGTTTGCAGAGGTAACCCCACAACCCCCATGACAGTTGTAAAATGTTGCAAAACCCTCTTTCCCAACTACTTCATAGCCATATCCCTTTGTCTCTCTATTGCATCTTCACCCTGGACCTCTCACCACCATCTGTTACGAGCACCATTTCTAATAGGATAGAATTTAACATCAGGTGGCAGAGAACTCAGAATAACAGTGGCTTAATGGGCATTCCAAGATCAACATCATGATTCATCCACAGCATGGTCCCCAGCTCCCTCTTCCCTGTTTCTCTTCCATGGCTGAGTTCCATTCCCACACTGTCCTCCTGTCCCAGTTCTAGCTACCTAGCTGCCGTCCCCACATTCTAACCAGCAAATAGGAGAAAAGTGAGGAACCCTCTTTAAGCACACTTCCCAGAACTTGCGTACACCATTTCTGCTTCATTCACATTGACCACAGCTTAGTCAGGTGGCTATATCTAGTGGCATCAGAGGCTTGGAAATAGAGTCTTTATTTTGGGTGGCCATGGATCCAGGTCAAAACAAAATTAAGAATCCTATAACTATAGAAGAAGGTATCAAACTGTAGAGGAAGATTGAAATGCCATTGGTGCCCATAGAGTAAAGGAGCTGAGACCCTATGTGACTGTGGGGGCTTTGTTTCCTCTTTGGGCTCTATCCAGCTATAAAACAAGAAGATAGAAGAAAGGAGATCTTCATAAGACTTATGTAAGTTATTCAACTCAAAATACTTTTTCTAATTGGTCTCAGTGGAAATAGCTTATACCTTCCTATGCCCACTTGGCTCGGATCCTTCTACCAAGGATGAAGGATTCCCTCCATCCTTCTGACTCAGTTCTTAGCTGTGTTTGCTCTCACAGGTGGTGCCATCATTTCTGCCAGTGGATCAAGGGGAAAGTCTAGGAGGAAGAAATGGAGTAGGAGGTATGGCCAAGGAAGCCACCATGAAAGGAAGTAGCTCTGCTTCCTTTGCCAAAGGGCAGCATGAGATGTCTGAGATGGACGGAAGGTGGGAAGAATACAGAAGCCTGCTTTCTGGTAGAGCTACCCAGGTTACAGGGGCCACAGGCGCTATCATGACCACTGAAACCACGAAGACCACAAGAGCCACAGGGGCTTCCAGAGACATGGCCGGAGCTCAGGCAGCTGCTGTTGCGCTGAACGAAGAATTCTTAAGAAATTATTTCAGTGATGTAAGGATGGGCTTTATGTATTGGGGTGAGGGGGGCGTGAAGGGAACATTTGTATGTGACTGTGTTATTATTAGGGTAATCATTGCCTTGTATCCAAATGAGACTTTGGGTTTTTTTTTTCTTTTTTCAGGGAATACTTACAGGCAATAAGGAAAGAGAAATGGGACCCACAGAATCAGTCAGTGTTAGCTAAATTATGCTGCAGTAACAAGTGACCCCACGATCTTAGTTCTCACACAGGCATATTTCTCACTTACAGTTATGTTTTTGCCAGTCAGCTCAGCTCTGCTCTGCTTCATGATGTCTTCATATCAAGATGCCCGCTGAGAGAGCAGATTGTACCTGGGAAGCTGCTGTCCTTGTGACCCAAAGAAAAGAACAAGGCAGAACCAGGCAATGGCTCTCAAAGCCTCCACCTTTTTATACTCACATTTCATTGACCAAAGCACGTCATAGGACCAAGACAGATGCCAGTGGTTCGGAAAGTCCCATCCTTCTGTAGGCGCAGGCTTGGTAGGGATGAGCTCCGTAGGAGAGGCAGAGAATATATAACCTAAAAAACACAATCTATTAAGTCCATTTAAATTTTACCTTCTGTATGTGAGTACTTGGCTTTGCTGTTATGAGGGTTCACCAAAAAACGATGAGAAACGTTCCAGGAAGATGATCAGATGCAGTAAGGAAGCTCATGCTAGAACTAAGGAATTAGAAGCAGGACTGAAGATAAAAGTATACTGTAGAAGTCAGGCACAGTGGCTCATGCCTGTGATCCCAGTACTGTGGGAGACCAAGGCTCAAGCAGATCGCTTGAGCCCAGAAGTTCAAGACCAGCGTAGGCAATATGGTGAAACCCTCTCTCTCCAAAAATACAAAAAAGTAGCCAGGCATGCTGGCACACACCTGTAGTCCCAGCTACTCAGAAGGCTGAGGTAGGAGGATCACTTGAGCCTGGGAAGCCAAGGATGCAGTGAGCTGTGATCATACCACTGCACTCCAGCCTGAGCAACAGAGTGAAACTCTGTCTAAAAAAAAAGTGTAACATAGAGATCAAGTATACTTCAGAACAAGGAATATGACCAGGAATAATGAGGGATAGTTCATAATGAAAAGTGGGTCAGTTCATCAGGAGACCTGAATATGTCAGAACCTAATAACAGAAATTTGTAAAACTTAAAGCAGAAACAACTCAAAGAGAAATAGGCAAATTCATAATGATAGTTGATAGTTGGAAGATTCGACCTGTTCTATCAGTAAATGAAAGAACAAGTAGACAGAATAGTAAGCATATAGAAAACTTAGTACTCAACCAAATGGATCTAGTTGACATTGACAGAACACTCTATGCAACAGAAGCAGAAGAATACACATGCTTTTTCATATAGACTCTGTTCTAGGACATAAAATAAATGTAAATAACTTTTAAAGAACTGCAGTCATACCATGTACTTTCATGACAAAATTAAAACCAGAGATGAGTAACAGAGATATATAAAATATACTCAAATATTTATAAATACACATGACTGCAAATTAAATTACACGTTATTTATGAAAATGTGTGGGGAACTACTAAAGTGATGCTTGAAGGGAAGTTGTAGCAAAAATGGTTATTTAGAAGATGGGTCTCAAATCAGTGACCTAAGCTTCCACGCTCAGAAGTTAGAAGAGCAAATTAAACCCAGAACAAGCAGAAATAAGGTAATAATGAATTTTAGAGCAAAAATCAATGAAATAGTTAGCAAAAAGCAATAGAAAAAAAAATTGAAACCATAAGCTTATTATTTACAGAGGTCAATAAAATTGATCAACATTTTACCAGACTAATTAGGATATTAAAAGAATAAACACAAACTATGGATATCAGAAATAAGATAAAGAACTTTACTACAGATCCTACAGACATAGTAAGAATACTTTAAAAAAAAAAAAAAAGCAGGATTGGGTGGTTTTCTTGAGAACAAGGCCCTGTGCGCTCATGAGAATGGGCATGAGAACGGGCAGAGTTGGAATATAAGGCATCTGAAGGGCCCTAGAGAGGAGTAAGGGGAGGGGCTTCCATTGAGAGAGGAAGCAAGTTACTTCTGTCCTCTCTTCTACATTTGAAATTATTAGCAAGCTTTCCCACTTTCTGCTCCTTTCCACCCTCCCGTCTTTCATACCATCCTTCACCCTCCTCCAAGTATCAGCTTAACAGGGATGTTGTTGGTGTCAAGCAAATCTACTTCTTGGCCTTTCCTGTCTCACCGCTAAGCTCAATTCTAGCATCCTGTTTGTTTTCCTTTGATATGTTTTCCCTCCACGCTAATCCTGCTCCAGTCATTCTTGGTTATGTATGTATGTACTAACTTTTGATTTGGAAGTAATTTCAAAATTATCAGAAAATGTGCAAGAATAGTAGAAATTTTGGACCCAATTATTAATATTTTGCCACATTTGCTATTTGCTTTTCCATTTTCTCTCTCACTGACACACATTCACTGACTTACATTACTATGGTACAGTTAACAAATGTAGAACTTTAACATTGACACAGTCCGTATTTCAATTTAGCCAACTATCACAATATATTTTATAGCAATTTTTTCTCAGGATCTTGCATTCCATTTAGTTGTCCTGACACTTTAGTCTCCTTTAATCTGAAACAGTCCCCTCTGCCTCTCTATTTTTTTCCCTGATATTAATATATTTTTAAGAATGCAGACCAGTTGTGTTGTAGGATCTCTCTCAATTTGTGCTTCCCTGATGGTTCCTTGTAATTAAATTCACATTACTGCATTTTGAACAGGAATATAGAGTCTTGTTTTTAAATGAATTTGTATTACTAATTATTGGTCTGTTTTGTTTGTTTTGTTTTGTTTTCATTTTAGAAAGCGGCCTCTTACACTGAGGAAGATGAAAATCACACAGCCAAAGATTGCCTTCTGGTCTATTCTCAGGAAGAAACTGAATCGCTGAATGCTTCTATTGGTTGTTGCAGTTTTATTGAAGGAGAGCTAGATGACCGCTTGTTAGATGATTTGGGACTTAAATTCAAGACGCTAGCTGAAGTTTGCCTGGGTCAAAAAATAGACATAAATATGGAAATTGAGCAGAGGCAAAAACCTGCCACAGAAACAAGTATGAACACAGCTTCACGTTCAGCCTATGAGCAAACTATGGTTAATTCAGAGAATACCTACTCCTCTGGCAGTAGCTTCCCAGTTCCAAAATCTTTGCAAGAAGCAAATGCAGAGAAAGTAACTCAGGAAATAGTCACTGAAAGATCTGTGTCTTCTAGGCAGGCGCAAAAGGTAGCTACACCTCTTCCTGACCCAGTGGCTTCTAGAAATATCATAGCAACAGAAACTTCCTATGTCACAGGGTCCACTATGCCACCAAGCACTGTGATTCTGGGTCCTAGACAGCCACAGAGCCTTATTGTGACCGAGAGGGTGTATGCTCCAGCTTCTGCCTTGGTAGATCAGCCTTATGCTAATGAAGGTACAGTTGTGGTCACTGAAAGAGTAATACAGCCTCATGGGGGTGGATCGAATCCTCTGGAAGGCACTCAGCATCTGCAGGATGCACCTTACGTCATGGTGAGGGAAAGAGAGAGCTTCCTTGCCCCCAGCTCAGGTGTACAACCTACTCTGGCCATGCCTAATATAGCAGTAGGACAGAATGTGACAGTGACAGAAAGAGTTCTAGCACCTGCTTCCACTCTGCAATCCAGTTACCAGATTCCCACTGAAAACTCTGTGAAGGCTAGGAACACCATGGTGTCTGGAGCTGGAGTCCCTGGCCCTCTGCCAGACTTTGGTTTAGAGGAATCTGGTCATTCTAATTCTACCATAACCACATCTTCCACCAGAGTCACCAAGCATAGCACTGTACAGCATTCTTACTCCTAAACAGCAGTCAGCCACAAACTGACCCCGAGTTTAATTAGCAGTGACTAATTTCATGTTTCCAATGTACCTGATTTTTCATGAGCCTTACAGACACACACAGACACATACACATTGATCTTAAAATGTTTCTCAGTCACTGATACGAGACGCAGAGGACCACACTGTCTCTGCTTCCAGGAGTGTGTTTTAGAAATGCTCCATGATTTACTGAGGACATAGAGATGATGCTGCTGTTTAGGTGCCTTTTAGCAAGCTATGCAAACAATCCTGAGAAGATACATAGAGAGTCAGTCTGGCTTCTGAGAATTTAGCAAATGAACAGAGTATCTAGTTCATCAGCCGTCCAGTAAAGCAACCCAGGAAACTGATTGGGTCTCTTTGCCCACCATATTAACATTAAACATTGATGTTCTGTATTCTATACTTTACTGCATCTAGCAGATTTTCAACAACTCATTGATCCAAAGATATATGCACAGTCTGAGCACCAGTTTTGGTTTTCCTTAAGACTTGAACCCTTTTAATCTGAGTGATTCATTAAATTGGACCATTGATAAGAATACACATTGTATGTTTCTGTGCACATGACTCGTGTGTATATGTGTGTGTGTGTGTGCACGTATATACTGTATAGTCTTAAAAATAGCATTATACTGGCCAGGGGCAGTGGCTCATGCCTGTAATCCAGCACTCTGGGAGGCCGAGGCAGGTGGATCACTTGAGGTCAGGAGTTTGAGATCAGCCAGGCCAACCTGATGAAACCCCATCTCTACTAAAAATACAAAAAGTACCTGGGCGTGGTAGTGGGCACCTGTAATCCCAGCTACTTGGGAGGCTGAGGCAGGAGAATCACTTGGACCTGGGAGGCGGAGGTTGCAGTGAGCCGCAGCAGTGGAGATCGCAGCATTGCACTCCAGCCTGGGCAACAGTAGATTCCATCTCAAAAAAAAAAAAATATATATATATATATATAGCATTATACCTCTTACTCGTCTCAACCACCATGAAAATTTTGAACACTCCAAATTGAGTTGAATAATCAAAACCAAAATTTATAAAATAATTTTACTTATAGTAATAGTATACTTAAAAAAAACCTCAGGGTATGTTATCTTCTAAACAGCTACAATTTAGTGCAGCTACATTAACCAACTATGTTCTCTAGTTGTAAGAACAACTAGGCCTATTTCACTGCTGTGTATCCTCAGTGCCTAACATGGGTGCCAAATAAATATTTGTAGAATTACACTGAGTTGTACAAACCATTCATTTTTGTTTACAATTGCCAAAAATCTCAAAAAGCCCTATATTTCTGTAATTCTGTCTTTGAAATTATTATTTTGTTTTGATTTGTCAGTTATTGACTGGTCAGGTGGGACTTAGTACCTAAGTACTCAATATTATAAAAACCTCAAATAATTGACTTGATTTTGCACAACATCGCTCCCTTTTCTACAAGTTAATTTTTTTACAAATTATTTGGATTGGTTAGCTCCTAAATAGGTTATGTTTTATTGCTCCTAGAAATAATGTTTCAAAATATATGTGCATTATCAGTAATAATTTATATATTTCCCACAACACAATAATTTTCGAAGACTAATTTCCTGACTGAAGATATTTTGCTAGGGAAGTAAAACTTTAAAATGGTGTAGACTTTAAAAAATATCATTGAATGGTGTTATGCAAAGGATTTATATAGTGTGCTCCCACTAACTGTGTACAGATAAGGGCACATATTTTTAGACATCTAAATCTATAGTGTAAATGGAGGTTACTCTTCCATGACCTAGAATTGTTTACTTAGTAATTGTTGTTTCTTTTATTATTATTGTAGACCTACTAACAGTTTTATTTTGCCAAGTATGCAACAGGAATATCACTAGTATGTGAAAATGTAAATATCACCCCTGTACTCAAACAAAAGTTGGTCTTAAGCTTCCTCCTTGAGCAGCCTTGGAAACCTAACCTGCCTCTTGTAGCATAATCACATTTTCTAAATGATTTTCTTTGTTCCTGAAAAAGTGATTTGTATTAGTTTTGCATTTGTTTTTTGGGAGATTATATTTGTATGTGTATCATCATAAAATATTTAAATAAAAAGACTACCTTTAGAGTGACCCTTTCCTCGCAGATTTTTATTTCTCTATTATATTTTACAAGGAATATAGCTCAGTTTGTTAGGGAGCGTGCCGTAAAGGCAGGTGCCTCTTGGACTTTGTTATTTAATTAGATCTGCTTGCAATAAAAAAAGTTACCGGTTATCTAAAATTCAAGTTTATCTGAGTACTTGGCATTTTCATTTTCCAACTTTGGCAACCTTGTTCCTAAGGTATTGAAGGTCACTCTCTGCCCAGAGTAACGCTGGAGAAATCCGCTGGATTTGGCTGGAGAAAACTAGTATATCTAACGCAAAGAGATGAAATCATTCTACCAATGTTTGAGAGGCTGTTTTAATTGCTTGTCATAGTTTAGAAGGGAAAAGATCAGAGTTGCTGCTGTAAGAGAAGAAAAGCAAATCTTTTTCTTCTAGGCCCCCAGCTGGGGCTCTGTAACAAAACACAGATTAACAAGAGAAAAACAAACATTAGTCTATTAACATGTGTATCTCATGCATGCTTTGCAGTAACTGGGAAGAGCAGCTCAAAGGGGTGGTTAGAACTTGGGAGTAAAATGTTACAAGAAGAGCTTTAAACAAATTAAATCTAACAGTTTATTTAAGCAAAGAATGATTCACAAAATTGGGCTGCCCTAGAACTAGAAAAGGTTCAGAGAACTCTGTTCTACAATAATGAGCAGGCAGTATTTATAGACAGAAAATAGAAGTGAGGTAGGGAAGCTGCTTGATTGATTACAGCTGAGCCTTTGCCTTAATTGGAGGTGGGCTGATCAGTTGGCAGCCAGTGACTGGCTGAAACTCAGCTGCTGTGATTGATTGACACTCAGCTATGTGTTACAAAAATATACTCCTAAGTTAGGCTTTCAGTTCATTTATGTACCAAGCTAGGCTGCAGTTGGTCATGTGGGGACTCAAGGTATGAAGGCAGCCTCAGGCCGAATTTACTTTAATTTAACAATATACCAACTTGGGCTAAAACAAAGGAAAGGGGATTAAGGGCTTCTGGGCAGGGGAAAGAAGTTATGGGAAGGTGAACAGGAAAAGTCTGGTAAGCTTAAATAAGATTTGTTATGCAGATTTAAGTTAATGTCCTTGTCACTTATAGTCATCCTGTGTTTCTGGTAGAGAGGGATACAGCCTTATAAATGGACATTTCCTTTATAAATGTAAATCCCTTTACAAAAGGTAAACTTACGTTCTATCTTCAGAGTTTCTCCTGTGTCTGCTATTTCTCAAAATAATCAGCTCAAAATAATCCTTATACTAACAAAACATTTTGGGAGGTGTAGCATATTCCAGTCTACACTGCCGGTAAACTGGAATGTCTCATGAATGAAGATTTCATGACACTGGCACATCAGGACATCCTAAAGCGTGAAGACTGTTTTATTCCTGTGACTTCAGTTCCCACTGCAAGTGGCACATGGAGCTACTTCTGGTTGATCTCTGCAGACCATATTCCAAACACCACATCAAAATGTCTACAATAGGACGTTGCTAACTAAACATCACCTAAAAATGAGACATTTCAAATCACTAAATCTGACTTTCTTAACAAACCAAAATTTCTTGGTTTCATTATGTTTTATTTTAATCCTCGATATCATTCCCAATTACTTTGTCTACTTTTTCCATTAATTACTAAGAGGTTGAAGTCTCCCAAGTGTGGCTTTGATTATTTCCCCCTTTAATTCTTTCTATTTTTGTTTCCTGTGTTTTGAAACATTTTGCCTGTATTATTAGGTACAAACACATTTAGGATTACTGTGTTCCTGAAGAGCTGATCGTTTTATCATTATGAAATGCCTCTCTTCAATTACCTTTAGCCTAAAGCTGCCTCCTTACATTCTTTTTTTTTTTTGAGACGGAGTTTTGTTCTTGTTGCCCAGGCTGGAGTGAAATGGTGCAATCTCAGCTCACCGCAACCTCCACCTCCCGGGTTCAAGTGATTCTCCTGCCACAGCCTCCCAAGTAACTGGGATTACAGGCATGCACCACCACGCCCAACTAATTTTGTATTTTTAATAGAGACAGGGTTTCTCCATATTGGTCAGGCTGGTCTCAAACTCCCGACCTCAGGGGTTCCTCCCACCTCGGCCTCCCAAAGTGCTGGGATTACAGGCATGAACCACCACACCCAGCCCTCCTTACATATTTTAAGTTTGGCCTGAAGGTTTCTCCATACTTAGTGAACTGTAACCTAACTCGATGTGTAAACAGACTGTAACCTACTTTTGTCTCAGGCAATCACAGCCGCAGTACTTCAATCACTCACAGGCAGCCAGCGGTTCAAACTGCATTCAAATAAGGCAAACCCTGAGCTGTAACCAGTCCTGCTATTTCTGTACCTCCTTTTTCTATCCATAAATCCTCTCTGACCACGTGGCAGTGCCAGCATGGCTCTGAATCTTCTCTGGTTTAGGAGCTGCCCAATTTGCGAATTATTCTTTGCTCAACTAAAGTTTGTAAAATGTATTTATGTATTTATTTTATTATTTTGGAGATGGAGTCTCACTCTGTCACCCAGGCTAGAGTGCAGTGGCGGGATCTCGGCTCACTGCAACCTCTGCCTCCCAGGCTCAAGCGATTATCTCAGCCTCCTGAGTAGCTGGGATTACAGGCGTGTGCCACCACACCAAGCTAATTTTGAATTTTTTTTTTTTTTTTTTTTTAAGTAGAGATGGGGATTCCCCATGTTGCCCAGGCTGGTCTCGAACTCCTGGCCTCAAGTGATCCACCTCTCTCAGCCTCCCAAACTGCTGGGATTACAGGCGTGAGCCACCATACCCAGCCAACTTCGTAAAATATAATTTGTCTCAAGTTTTTCTTCTAACACATTCTTTGTCTTGAAATCTACTTTGCCTAACATTAATACAGCCACACCAGCCTTCTTATGGTTAGTGCTTCCATGGTATCTTTTTGATCCTTTTGCTTGACATCTGGCTGTGCCTTTATAGCACGTTTATTGTAAACAATATACAAGTAGGTCTTGGCTTTTCCTGTTTTGACAATTTCTGACTTTTATCAGAAGGTTTTACGGCAATTATTTATATGGATAAGTTTAAGCTTCCATCTTTGTATTTGTTTTCTCTTTGTCCACCTGGGTTTTTTGTTGGTTTTTTTTGGTTTTCTCCACTCTTGTTTGCTGACTTCTTTTGTGTACTGCACGTTTTAGGATTCCACTGTAGTGCCTCTATTGGCCTTTCACCTACACCCCTTTGTGTTTACTTTTTAATTGGTTGCTCTTATTGAGGAAATATAACTAACAACAAAATTTCCTGTCAACCTAAGGAACCTTTCCACAAAGTAAAGGAGAAAGAAAACAGTTTATCACTGAATAAGCATTAAGTCCTGAAGGTGAGGCACATCATAGGTAGCTCCTAAAGAAACTGCAGGCCGGGCGAGGTGGCTCACACCTATGTAATCCCAGCACTTTGGGAGACTGAGGCGGGTGGATCACTAGATCAGGAGATCAAGACCATCCTGGCTAACAAAGTAAAACCCCATCTCTACTAAAAACACAAAAAATTAGCCAGGTGTGGTAGCGGGCACCTGTAGTCCCAGCTACTTGGGAGGCTGAGGCAGGAGAATTGCTTGAACCTGGGAGGCAGAGCTTACAGTGAGCCGAGATCGCGCCACTGCACTCCAGCCTGGGCAACAGTGTGAGACTCCATCTAAAAAAAAAAAAAAATACAGGCTGGGCGTAGTGGCTCACACCTGTAATCCCAGCACTTTGGGAGGCTGAGGCGGGCAGATCACCTGCGGTCGGGAGTTTGAGACCAGCCTGACCAGATAAACCTCGTCTCTACTAAAAATACAAAAATTAGCTGGGCATGGTGGCAGGTACCTGTAATCCCAACTACTCGGGAGGCTGAGACAGGAGAGTCACTTGAACCAGGAGGTAGAGGTAGAGGTGAGCCGAGATCATCCCATTGCACTCCAACCTGGCAACAAGAGTGAAACTCCATCTCAAAAAGAAAGAAAGAAAGAAAGAAATTGCAAAGGCAAAAAGGTTTTGCTTTTTATATAGCCATTTAGAACATACCTGTTCACAAGATAAACTATAGCTTGTCCTCAAGTCACAGGATTTGACAGCACCATTTTGTCATACATAGCTCATCTTAAATTCACCTGGTAATTGAGGTGGCTATTGTCTTTGCTAATTGCCTTTGTTCAAAGAAATAACAAACTTCTTAGATCTCTCTGACAGGTAGCTAGTTATAATTTGGAGCGAGCAGCCATGGAGATGGGAAGATAGGGGTGCTGGCTTCTTTGATGTTAACATTTCAAAGAGACAGCCCCAGGTCCTTCAGAAGGACATCCCTGGTTATAAAGCTGGCAAAGGAGATAGAGAAAGAGCTAACAACTGCAGGTTCTTTAAACTAAATACTGTAAGAAAAAGAGAGATGAGAGATGGCAAGGGAAAGTTTTCCCTTTTTTGCACCAGGGAAAATTCAGTTTTTTCCCATTTACATTTGTACTTACACTCTAGGGCTATGCTCTACGTGGCAAGCGGCTACCAACTAACTGGACAGCACAAATCTAGAATATTTCTATCATTGTGTAAAGATTTGGGGGGAACTTCAGAGTGAAACCACCTTTGCAAAAATTATATCAATGAGAAAATCACAACACAAAAGAGGTCTGATCTAACCAACCCCTATCTTGCCTTTAACCTCCAAACTGCCTTTGGTCATTCCTGGGCTTGGGCTAAGCTAACTTTGGGAGATATTTAGGTTATAGTTTAAATGATAAGAGCCTTTCCCAAAAACTAAACCACCTTTATAAAACTAATGAAAGCCCACCAGGTTAGGAGGATGAAAGGGGCTTCTAGTCTGCTAAGGTGTAGATGTAAACAATTACCATCCATTCTTCCGGAAGTGACAAAATTTGCAACTTCCCCAATTACTCCGGCAGATAACATTATTATAATAGAACATAAGATTGGCCTTTTGGGATGTCTTTTCAGGCTTTTACATTTTTGATAACTGGATATCCATGACTCTTGGCTCAACTGCTCCTGTGGCCCCCATCCTGTAGCAGACTTGGTGCACTAGGACCGTTTTCCATACCCCTGTGATTGCATCCCCAACCAATCAGGGGCACCTATTCCCCTATCCCCCTGCAGTGAATTGGTTTTGTCTGTGCAGGAAGAACCCACTGGGTGATTACAACGGTTCTGGAAATTACAATATGCAACTTTAATTTATCACAGTCAACCTTCAAATACTCTACTGTTTCACAAATGATACATGTGAACCTTGAGCTTTCACTCTGTGGATCTTGCTATGCCATTCAATCTCTGACTTTCTTTCTACCCTTATGCTAATCAAAAAGCTTTCAGCATTGTTTCTGTCCCTCACACCTTCCATCATACCCCTGCCCCACTTGCTATAATGCATTATTGGCATGATATGAAACATACAGCATCAAGTCCATCAGTGGATGGACTCACATTGCTCCACAGATTACAAAAACCCACCCATCCAAATTGAAAAAATTGTGATGAGGAACATATGTATCTGTTAAAAATTCAGATATGCCCTGGGCCAGGTATTTTCCATTTGCCTCTTCATACTCTCTCTCTGCCCTTCAACCTGCTCTGAGGCCCAGGAGCTTACCTTTTATGGACGTTTCAACGGGCGCTGCTTGCTGACTCTGGCTTTTAGATGGACTTCGCCAGTGATGGCCTTGGCTAGAGATTGGTGAGAAAGAGAAAAATGAGGTCAGGGCATCTCTCCCTCTTCCTCCCTCTGTTACGCATCTCTCTATAGAGCAACTCCCTCTCTGAGTTCCTGGACCCACGCTCTCTCCTTGTTCCTGTAGGCCTATTAGCAGTGGTTGCCTCCTCCTCAATTATTACCAGACTTGAAACTGTCCCCCAGTGTTGACAAGGATTGCATGCTGAGTTCTGAACACAAATATATTTGTAATTAAACATTAATCAGGCTGCACTTTGGCCCACTTCATTGTTGCTAAAAGTCAGGTAGCACCAGGTACTGACCATTTGCATTCCCATTGTTCCTACAGATAGAATCTCTGAGTTAGGGTCATAAGGCTGTTGAAGAATTGATTTGCATCCCCCATTGTTCCCCTGCATACTGTCAGTGGGTATTGAGATAAATGAAGGCAGGAATGGGCCTTTTTGATATGTGTCATCTCATACTTACTCCAGTATCAACCAACAAAAGAAATGGTTGGTGACTGAATGAACAGAGGGCCAGTCATAGGAAGAATGGTGCGCTGTGGTGGGAGGAATTTACCTGTCTCAGAGGGTAGGGGTTTTTGGTACATTCAAGCAAGACAATTGCAAAAATCCAAACAAAATTTTCAGACTGGTTTTCTAAACCTGTGCATGATTCATTTAACTAGCAACATTTAATCTGCTGCATCCCAAGCCCAGGTCAGTTCTCATTGTTAAGTCTGAATCGATGGATTCTCAATGGCTTTGAGGGATTCTGAGGAAAACTACAGAGGTTTCAGTGCAGGACACGATCTATTTGCAATGGTTCAAAAGCTCTTTCAGTTCCTATATTCTGGTTACTTGGATTGTTGGAGATTTTACTCACTATATTAAAGATCTGTTTTATTCTTCTTTCTTTTTACCGAAGGCTATACATTAAGACGTACCCTATGTGTTCCCCTGCCCCTCCTCTACTGCTTTCAGCTTCTTCTAGCAGCAAGTTCGGTTTTGCAGCCCCTCTTGAGTTGGACCCTTCTAAAGTCATCTTGAGTTTCTCTTTCCAGCCTCTCCAAGGACCACATCTATTGTTTCCCTAGGTTACATGGGTTCTTTTTCAAAGAAAAACACTGGATTGGGGTACTTCAATGAAAGAAGTTGGAAAACGCACAAAATACAAACATCTTAAATGCTTCTAGATATACCCCACCTAGATGTACCAGGTTGAATTGGCTTAGCAGTAAACTATATGTACGCTCACCTAGTAACAATCCATGTGTTTCTACACTTAGCCTCTGGACTACAGAAATAAGATGGAACAGCAGAAGCACTGTGGCATAACTAGGAGTGTCATATGCTTCATGGCCACAAGATGGCACTATGCACGCAGTGAAAGAGGCAAAGTCACTCTATCAACGCTAGAAAGAAAAACAAAAAATTAAGCAATTAAGTAATAAGTTCTTGAGCAACACAAACTTGCAAAGGCCAATACCTTCCTTCACTAACTGTGACCCTCTCACATAAAGTGTGATATGCTTCAGAGCTGCCTGAGAAATGAGACCTGGATTACGGAAGTCTAATAAAACCTGTACCACTCTGATGGTGAAATACAAAATGTCTTTCTGAAGGTCAGTCATGAGCCTTCGGCTCTATCAAAAATGCTGTATTTTGGAGGAAATGACGCTGACCAATGGATTTACAAATAACACAGTCAGTCTGGCGTGGGCTTTCTTAAGAATAGATGTTGACTTTTTCTGAAAAATTAGATTCAACTAAGCATATGTTGAATTCTCACTATGTGCAGAACCCTGTTTAGTGGCTTTAAAATTATTCAAAGACGAGTAAGACCCAGCCCTTGCCCTCCAGAGGCTCACAATATAGTGGAGGAAGTAGTTACAAATAGCTTATTCTGAAAACCAAGACACCCTGTAAAAAAAACAACACATCAAAGATAGAAAGAAAATGCCAAGGCTGATGGGAGAGATTAATTCTTCTTTTGATTAATTTCTCCTTGTCATTCCCAATTCCTCCAAGTTGAAGGGGAAAGGGAATGTCTAGCAGCTCTTCTTACACAGGTGGGCTTTCGATGAAAATTGGAAGTTGATATAGTTAGGATATGGGTCCCCTTCGAATCTCAGTTGAAATGTGACCTCCAATGATGGAAATGGAGTCTAGTGGGAGGTACTGGATAATGGGAACCTATCCCTCATGAATGGCTTCGTGCCATCCCCTTAGTGAGGAACCAGTTCTCGCTCAGGTAGTTCACGCGAGATCTGGTTGTTTTTTAAAAGACTGTAGCCCCTCTCTCCCCTCTCTTGATCCTGGTCTCACCATGTGATACACCCCCTTCGCCTTCCACCAATAATTGGAAGCTTCCTGAGGCCCCCACCAGAAGCAGATGCCAGCACCACACCTCTGGTTCACCTGCAGAACCGCGAGCCAATTAAACCTCTTTTCTTTATAAACTACCAGTCTCAGGCCAGGTGGGGTGGCTCACACCTGTAATCCCAGCACTTTGGGAGGCTGAGGCAGGCAGATCACCTGAGGTCCGGAGTTCGAGACCAGCCTGACCAACATGGTGAAACCCCATCTCTACCAAAAATACAAAACTTAGCCGGGCGTGATGGCGGCCATCTGTAATCCCAGCTACTCTGGAGGCTGAGGCAGGAGAATCGCTTGAACGTGGGAGGCAGAGCTTGTAGTGAGCCGAGATCGTGCCACTGCACTCCGGCCTGGGCAACAGAGTGAGACTCTGTCTCAATAAATAAATAAATAACCAGCCTCAGGTATTTCTTTGTAATAATGCAAAAATGAACTCATCCATAGAGTAAGTAAACAGGAGGAGGGACGACCTAGATCAGAAGCTCACACAGGTGAGGGTGGCTGGGGGTAAGGGATTAGAGGCGGTGAGTGCAGCAGAAGGTGTGGGTGAAGAGGTAGATACAGGCCACCCTGTGGAGCACTTGGAAGAGCGGCTAAGGCTGTGGGACCAGACTCTTCATGCAGTACAGAGCCACAGACAATTGTGAGCAAGACACCTTGTAACCAGGTTTTAGAAAGAATCCTCAGCTGAAAGAGGAGATTCTGCAGGAAGAGGGAGGGGGAAAGTTGAAGATAACTCCAACCACTGTGAACCTTAAATAAATTTTTTAACAAAATGCCAGGCTATACTTACCAGGCTTTTTCTCTCCTAGTTTGCCTATTTATTTATTTATTTATTTATTTTCTTGAGACAAGGTCTCACTCTGTTGCCCAGGATAGAGTACAGTGGCGCAATCATAGGCGCAATCACTGCGGCCTCAATCTGCCACTCAAGTGATCCTCCTGCCTCCGCCTCCAGAGTAGCTGGGACCACAGGCACCACCACATCCCGCTAATTGTTTTTTTACTTTTTGTAGAGATGGGGATTTGCTATGTGACCAAGGCTGGTCTTGAACTCCTGGGCTCAAGTGATCCTCCCACCTCGGCCTCCCAAAGTGCTGAGATTACAGGTGTGAGGTACTGCCCCTGGACTAGTTTGCCAATTTAAAAGAAATCCCTGAGGTCCGCTGAATGCCCTTCACCTCAAGGTCCACTGAATGTCCTTCACCTCACTCGGAATTCTAGAGCATCAGAGGATCTTTCCATTCCATGTGATACACACCCAACCACACACTCAACCAACAGCTGACTGGATGAGAGAGGTACTGAACCTAAAAGTAGCCATCTACAGGTTGTCTGGAAGCCCAAGAGACAGACTGTTCAAAGATCTGCCCACAATGGGATGACGATGAATAATCAGTCCAGTTAACTCCCTTCTTGAGAATTAGAAATGGAAACACTGGAAAGAGACATTTAGTTAAAAGTGGACACAAAAGGGAAAAGACACACAGCAAAGCATTCTTCAGATTTCTTTGAGAGCAGTTAAACTGATGGCTAAAGAGACATGTGGAAATTCATGCTTTTCTAAGGAATGAGCTCTTTAGGAGTTTCTCTTGCAAACAGAAATAAAATTCCCACATAATCTAGAGCACTCTAAGTAGAAAAATCCACATTGTTGCTAGTACAGGACTTAGAGTCTTAAAAATTAGAAAAAATTCGTTTAGGATTTATAGTCTTAAAAATTGGAAAAATCCACCTACCTGATCCACATGGAGAAGCTGGGATGAAATAAAAATGAAGATAATGATTAAAAGGAATATTCGCTCAATTTTTCCGCTCCCTGCATGCCTGCCCCGTCTGTCTCCCTCTACTGTCATACATACTCCAGTAATATTTGGCCATAAGTAAAAGCCAGGGAGTTAGAAAAAAGAAATAGGATAAACCAAGACAAACTATCAAGGAAGTAAAAGAAACATAGAGGCAAACAAATTCCTCATATCTCTTTCCCCTACTCCTGACACAGCCCTGATAACTGGGGATGAAGAGCATCTGCTACCAGGTGCATCCTCTGTACATTCTAATGATCCGACCCATGGAAAGAGAACCAAGTTCTTCAGCCCAGCTTCTAGGATCTTACCTCAGGAGAGAGTCTGAAAATTATGAAAAGATATACATATAAGGATGTTTGTTACTATGCTGTTTATCATGTAAAAATTGTAAACAGCAGGTTTTTGGTAGAGTTCATTCAAAATGAGCTGTGGGCCTAGCGTGCTGGCTCACACCTATAATCCCAGCACTTTAGGAGGCCAAGATGGGAGGATTACCTGAGGTCAGATGTTCGAGATTAGCCTAGACAACATGGTGAAATCCCGTCTCTACTAAAAATACAAAAATTATCCCGGTGTGGTGGCAGATGCCTGTAATCTCAGCTACTGAGGTGGTTGAGGCAGGAGAATTGCTTGAACCCGGGAGGTGGAGCTTGCAGTGAGATCACGCCACTCCATTCCAGCCTGGGTGACAGAGCGAGACTCCATCTCAAAAAAAAAAAAAAAAAAAATCAGCTCGGTGCAGAGCTACATGTGGATTAATGAAGCATTGAAGGTTACAAAAGACAGAGATCCTCCCAAACTCCTTTTGGTAATCGCAAGGGAACCTGGAATAGATCTATCCACCACGCTATCTGACCTTTCTAAATTTGTGTGTCAGTCACATGGTTTATTGGTCTGCTTTTTAGATGAGCAAGCCAAAGGTGAGGTTCATGCAACTGTGGCACACCTGTACACAGGTAAAACTTTCAGACACGGTGGCCTCTGTTACTCAAGGGTTCTTACCCCGGTCAAGGGGTGTTCTACTGCAAGTAGTTTTTAAGAGAGAAAATTCAGTGTGCGTTTCCCCTAGGAATAATAATACTCCGAAGCACAGAGAGAACCTGGCGCACAACAAGGGTGATGGTGATCACACCACTAATAAAGAATCCAGTATGCACTGGGTACCTTCTCTGGACAGGTCGTATGCTGAGCATTTCTCATACTATCGTCTGATTCGATCCTCACAACAGTCCTAGGGAAGAGTACTATTATTTGGCCCCCATTTGATGGGCGGGGAGAAGATATACAATATATAAAGCCGATGGTTTGTCTCGTAGCTCTTGCATCATCAGACAGTTCACCCCAGCTAAAGAAATGATGACGGGAACAAGAAAAAAGCCAAGGTTAAGGGCACTTCAGAACTTCAGAAAAACGGTTGTTGCCTCTTCCAATTTTTGGATTTGTTGGGACAGAGAAAGGCTGTTTAAAAACAATTCAAAAGCCAAAGACATACAAGTGTTTTTTTGTTTGTTTGTTTTTGTTTTTTTTCTTTAAATGCCCTAAGCTATTTTTCATCTCTAAAAAAAAGCACTGGGTAGAAATTTCCATTCACCTATGACTGGCTAATCTTTAGCGATCACTTAGCAACTGGGTAACAAATGGAGGTTGGCAAAGCCCGGCTGATTAGCACGCTTTTTTAGTCAAAAGATCAGAGTTATTACAAGACACGGCCAACAGCTCTGAGGCTTACAGGCGAAGGAAAGGTCAGACAAAGTTGCTGTTCATTTTGGTTTGGTTTTGTTTGTGTTTTTTGTTTTTTTCCTTCAGAGCAAAACAAGTTTTCTTTGTTTATTTGGTTTATAAAACTTGATCTTTGCAAGAGAACAGATCCTAGACTAGGGGGAGGGTCCCCAGCTTGCTCAGTGGAGAAATCTACACCAGCCCATGATAATGAAGATAGGCTATGAAATGCTTTGAAGTCTCTACAAAAAAATTAATTGTACAATAGATTTTCCACCAGTGGAGCAAATAACAGCAATAATTTGTAATAAGTGGGGAAAACACATTTACAATCACAAAGAGAATTAAAAGAAGCTTGAGAGGTCACCTAATCCAATCCTCCCATTAGGAGATACCACCCGACCAGTGAAAGGAGAAAGGGGACCACTGTCTATCATTCTCGGTTATCCACTCCCAGGGTTCACAGAATCTGTATCAGAAAGTTCTTTCTTAAGTCTCACTGGAGTCCCTCTTGCTACTATTTCAAGCTAATCTCTCCTTGTACTCTTCGTAAAGGAGGCATCAATCTTTCTTAAGAGTTATCTTAGTCTTGCTTGATGTGCGTAATTAATTCATAAAAACCTTTCTCTTCTCCAGGTTCAATTTTTAAATCCACTGGGCCTGGCAGCAGGACTGGACTTGCTAAGTCCTGAACATAGAAAGATTTATGACATGGCCCTTGGCTGCAAGGGGCTTATGTTTTCATGGGGTAAAGTAGATGTTTAAAGAAATGATGGCAGCAGAGTGTTACTGTGTAAAGTTCTGACATTCTTTGTTTTTGCAACTTTGCATTTTGGTATCGTCCATTCGAGATTACCTTATTTTTCCATTTCAAATTTTTAGCTATAATTTTATTACAAAATTTATTCATTTCCACTGATGGGGTTGAGGCGGGGGGCGGGGTGCAGGAATAACAGAATGGGCTTGCCATCTGGTGGCAAAATGAGACAATAAGAACACCAAACTGTAGCAGCATCCTTGTATCTACATGGAGGAGAACAAGGAATATATTTCCTGGATTCAAGGTATCAAAAATTGTAAGATGCACCATTGGTTTAGTAAGAGAACAAAAAGACCAAAAATGGAAACAAATACAACAAATATACACATCATCTGGATTTTAGAAATCCTAGGAGAAGTGAGGGGCATCTCAAGGAAATATGCTCATTTTTCACTACTTTCTAACAGTTGGCAGCTAATGATGAGTGGTGAGTGCAGCTAATGATGGGAATTACCATGCACCCAGTCCTGCTATATGCTGAATATTTCACAATTGTCTGCAAAAGGGATACCATTTTAGCCATTTAACACCTGGAGAATGGGAGGCTCAAGGAAGGATCCACTCTTGACCTTAGAGCCAGCATTTAAACTCAGGAGGCTCACTTACAGAGTTCACAATTGTTCTCCTCTCCTAAGCTCCCTTCTGCTTTCTCTGCAAACTCTAGTGCTTCCCCACTGCTTTCCTTGAACTCTCTCCTAGACACACAGACAAGATCTGATGACTCTAATTATTGGACTTCCCCACATACTCCAGTTCACTCCCCTTTCCTGGACCAAATCCATGAGCCTGTCAGCTTCTAAAACTGTTCCACCTCAGAAATCTCTATCTCAAGCCCCAGGGTATGGCTCTAATTCTCATCACCTCTTCCTTTCCACTTTCTGGTGATTTCTAGAAACCCTTTCCTCCCTGCTTACAGATGCCCCCTAACTTGCAGACACCCTCGAAGTGGTTCTGAGATAGCACCCTGATTCCTTCACAGCTTTGGCATGAAATTTGGGAAGCCAGGAGTGTCCCAGAGGGCAACATGGAGATGCAGAGAGAACAGGTGGCCCAGGGGAGGCCTAGGGTCAGGAGATGAGGCCAGAGAGGATGGCCCCCTCACCAATAGAGGCAAACATCAGAGGCCTTGAAATTCAGCAGCAAGTCTCAGCATCTTGGTCCAAAGGACATGTGCAATTAGACACATCTCACGAAAGAATGGTGCAGAACATTTGGGGACAGCCTCTCTATTCCACAGCAGAGACCAGCATGCTGGGAGAGGCCCATCCCACCAGGAGTATGGGTAGGTCTCTCCCTGCACCCAGGGGCATTTTAGGAAAACAGGAGGGAGATGCAAGACAGCTTAAGTTAACTCATAAATGACTGCTTTAAACCGTAAGAAACAGAATTTTCTTGCTTCGGCAAGTTTAAATAGTATCCCACCCCAGCCTCCAGCACTGGTAGAAATGGGACTCTAACAGAAGTTACAGAAAATAAATGAAGGCCAAATCTATGCAGATTTGAATAACAGCATGTATCTATCAGCATATATTCAGAAAAGTAGAGTCACTGTATGTGGATATTGTGGAAGAAGAGACTTAGGATAGGGATTAGACCTGATACAACTGTGGGAGAAGCTGGGAAGGCAGAGATCTGGAAAGGGAAGTGAGAGTATCAGAGAACACTCACTGTCCAGTCCTCCTGAAGCCCTGGCCAAGTGACCGGATCAGAGCTTGCTAGATATCAGGGAAGGAAGGCCAAGTGCCATTGGGCTGCTGAAATAGGACGACAATAAGAGAGCTGGAATGTGTGGGTAGGGAGTATTGGCCACTGTAGGTCTACGGCCAAGTGGCTGGTGCTGGGCCAACAATCAGAAAGAAGACCTGGACATGGAGATGAAAAGAGCAAAGACGGGCTGGGACCCACAGAGCATTGCCCATCTGATAGCCACAATATCAGCCTGCAAAGGGTTCCAGAGAAAAACGACCACGATTTCTCTTCTGCCTCTCAAATCTTATGCAAGTGTCTCTTTTGGCCCAACTCTATTTAGGATTCATAGAGGGAAGGGATTCTGAAAAACATAGTTCCTAACATAGCCAGAGGTGACCATGAAACAATCCAGCACACTGAGTACATTTCAATCCTGCTCCAGGATTTATAACTTTAAAGTTACTACACATATGTAACGTGGCAGTGCCAAATAGCACTGGTTGAATTCAGAGAAAGCCATGGAAAAGCTGACTCTGGAAGTGGACCCAATATATTTTCTATCTAAATTTTTTTTCATGCACTGAACGTTCATCACATAGTAGCTGACATGTAACAGATTCTCTGATGAGCAATATAATTCATGACCTACACATGCTCTGCTATTGATAACAACATTTTCCCCAAACCTTCCTTCTTCCTTAGCAGAGAGTTCTCAACCAGGACTTGCCACCTCCAGTTATTCACAAACAGTGGCGGAAGAGGAAATTCCAAGCTTCCTGTCTGCCTCGCATTCAGGGTTTCAAGAATAGTTCTGGTGAGTCAATCACTGTTCTTTCAACAAGGATGGAGAGCAATTGAAAAGGTTGGCTGTGACGTGAAATAGCAGTGTGGCTGCAATTTCCTTATATTTTCTAAACAAGACCTTAAAGGCTGCAGAACATTAAAATGCTGTGGCTGTCATTCACTCTTACAATAGCCATTTCCTTGGACCATCTTCCTTTCTGGATGATAAAAGCCCAAAATGCCAGGCATTGGCTGTCCTATCGTCACAGGTAGCCAGGACCTGCCTCGTATCCCAATCCTGGCTCCCAGCATCAGAGGGAAAGTTGTGAGAAGGTGTTGCTTTCTCCCTGATAAAGAGAAACATCCTTTTCCCTCCTCAAGCTTCTGCAGAAGACAGCTCTGGTGGCCATCTTGAGAGCTGTGAGAGAAGTCAGGAGAATCACAGAGAAGCAAAACCCAGACCTGTGACACCACTGACATTGTGAGATAACCTGCAAGCACCCACCGCTTGACTCCTCTCATGCCAGATGATCAAGCCACTCTTGGGTAGGCGTTTTTGGGTAGATGCACACCGACACTTACGCCTGATACATTTTTAACATTTCTCGTTTTGCAAGGGATTCACTGCTTTTTCAGAGCCCACTGGACTTAACTAGGGTGCCCAAGCAAGGCCACTTAGGGCCACAGAAAAACCCACATGCTCTGTATGCAATCTCCATGCTTTCCTCAGGCCGCCTCTCGTGTTTCCTGCCAGACTCTGCCACCTCCTGGCTTTGCTACTTTCTCTTGCCAGAGATTTGCTCTGAACCTTGGCTTCTGCTGACTCTTAATCGTCAGGCTTTGGATGTATTAACACAACTTTGCCCTTTGTTCTCCTTCAGAATAAGAATTCGATTTCCTGCCCCATGCATCCTTCCACCCCAGGTAACCTCATGCCGCAGCCTTGATACTGCCAAGCTGGGTCTACCTCATGCCCACCAAACCTGTCCCAACCCACTCCTCCTATGGGCATAAAAAAGATGAATGGAGATCATGTGGGGCTAGTCCACAGGACTGTGTATAACAAAGCTTCATGGGAATTTTTCTAGAGTCACAATATATTTTCAGCTGAACGCGCAGTGGTTCACGTCTGTAATCTCAGCACTTTGAGAGGCCAAGGCAGAGGACCACTTGAGGCCAGGAGTTCAAGACCAGCCGGGGCAATATAGTGAGACGACCCTGTCTCAAAAATTAATAAAATAAAATTAAAAACAATATTTTATCCTATGTAATTCCTTAGAGTTGAATGCACAGACACCAGAAAGGGGAAAGTTTGAAAATCAGCTATAGTACCAAGAAGAAATCAATGCCCAGAGAAGGAATAATACCAAATTCATTAGAGTCCCAGACTCTTCCTCCGTGTTAGTTCTAGTCATGTATTTGTTTATGTGGAGGTCTTCTACACTAAGAATTGGGGCAATACTGATACCTGTTAATGGATGTCATGCCTTTGACAAATGATTTTTTTTCTTCCACTACATGCTAAATGCTGTCATTATTAATATAGAGAATGTAGTTAAACTTCCACAGTGGGCACAGGTGAGAATTTCACTGCCATCAATTTCAAAGCTAAACCCTGATCTCAGTCAGTATTTGTAATATTTATGAGTTATTATTAGGACATCCAATTTGTCTTGAGTTTGCACATCAGTATACTTCACAATAAAAAGTAAGCAGGTTCTTGGTGCCTGAATTTTGTTAATCGTTCTTCTTGGTTGGGGAACTTAATCTTGGCTTCAACTCTGACATTAAATTAAATACACTTGCGCACAAATTATTCTAACTGCCTTATTTAGCTAGAGAAGAACAGGGCCTGGTTGTGTAGCATTTCCCCATTACCTGCACCTGAGCTAGTCCCTGATCTAGCACTGTCACCTCCGCAGGCAGGCCTGGCAAGGTTTACCGTTCTGCTCCCTGCCCTGGGAATCCATATCCAGGCCTCTGAGTGCAGCCTCTTCTCCCGGCCTACCCTCTGCCCCCACAACCCTCACACCCACCCGCTACTCCATATCTGGTTGGGTCCCTCTACGTAGGTGTTTCTCAGTGGTAAACTGCACCTAGTGCTATAGTTTGGATATTTGTCCCCTCCAAACCTCATGTGGAAATTTGATCTCCAGTGTGGAGCCTAGTGGGAGGTGTTCGGGTCATGGGGGCAGATCCCTCATGAATTGATGAATGCCCTCCTTTGAGGATGAGTGAGTTCTCACCCTTAGTTGCCACGACAACTGTTTGTTAAAAAGAGCCTGGCACCACCCCTTTCTCTCTCGCTTCCTCTCTGGCCATGGGATCTCTGCACACACCAGCTCCCCTTCACCTTCTGCCATGAGTAGAAGCAGCCTGAAGCCCTCACCAGAACCAGACGCTGGCATCATGCTTCTTCTACAGCCTACAGAACTATGAGCCAAATAAACCTCTTTTCTATATAAATTATCCAGTTTTAGGTATTCTTTTATGGCAACACAAAATGGAGTAGGACACCTAGACATCCAGGTTTATAAATGTAGACACATATATACGTGCATTTTCACACATAGCTTGTTAGAATGTGTGTGTCACTGGGGCTGTTTTATCTATACACTAGGAAAAAAGCATCTGCTTCATTTTATGTTTGCCTTGCTCACCTCAGCTCCTTCCTTTATTTCTGATACTAGCAACTCAAGAAAGAGGCATTTTAATTCAATCAACCAAGAAAATCAATCCCAATTAACCTCGGGACCATATTTTTATTTTCATTTAAAATTAACTAAAACTATTGAAAAGAATGAAAATTAATAAGAAACAGAAAAACCTAATAGCTTGGAACAACATGTATACACTAATTTTGTTTACTAATACCTCCATCAAGGGGAGTTATTTCCAGCAATATTCTTTCTTTCTCGATTTTTTTTTTTTTTTTTTTTGAGCGGAGTCTCACTCTGTCACCCAGGCTAGAGTGCAGTGGTACCATCTCAGCTCACTGCAACCTCTGCCTCCCAGGTTCCAGTGATTCTCCTGCCTCAGCTTCCGGGGTAGCTAGGATTACAGGCATACACCACCATGCCCAGCTAATTTTTTGTATTTTTAGTAGAAATGGAGTTTCACCACGTTGGCCAGGCTGGTCTCGAACTCCTGACCTCAAGCAATCTGCCCACCTCGGCCTCCCAAAGTGTTGGGATGATAGGCGTGAGCCACCATGCTTAGCCTGCAAGATTCTTTTTTTATTGAGGCAATTAAAAGTTAGAGGAGAAGAAACGGCTGTGTAAAAATAGGAGCAAATAGAAAATGAGAATGTCCGGGCACAGTGGCTCATGACTATAATCCCAACACTTTGGAAGGCCAAGGTGGGTGGATCACCTGAGGTGAGGAGTTCAAGACCCGCCTGGCCAACATGGCAAAACCCTGACTCTACTAAAAATACAAAAAATTTGGCCGGGCGCGGTGGCTCACGCCTGTAATCCCAGCACTTTGGGAGGCTGAGGCAGGTGGATCGTGAGGTCAGGAGATAGAGACCATCCCATGAATGGTGAAACCCCATCTCTATTAAAAATAAAAAATAAAAAAAAATTAGCCAGGCGTGGTGGCAGGTGCCTGTAGTCCCAGCTACTCAGGAGGCTGAGGTGGGAGAATGGCATGAACCTGGAAGGCGGAGCTTGCAGTGAGCCGAGATCACACCACTGCACTCCAGCATGGGCCACAGAGTGAGACTCCGTCTGAAAAATAAAATAAAATAAAATAAAAATTAGCTGAGTGTGGTGGTGGCCACCTATAATCCCAGCTACTCAGGAGGCTGAGGCAGGAGAATTATTTGAATCTGGAAGGCAGAGGTTTCAGTGAGCCAAGATCATGCCATTCCATTCTAGCCTAGCAAAAAAAAAAAAAAAAGAAGAAGAGAAAGTAGAAAGAAAGAAAAGAAAAGAAAATGGTAATCTTACCGTCTCAGCCCTCAAGTAAAAGAAAAGTGCAGGGCTAGGTTAGCAGAGTGATCAGGAAACCGATTCCACAGCCCTATTGCCTAAATAGGGAGGGGCAAACAAGATTCAGGTATTTCCCTCTTGGTCTACATGTGGATTATGTCCCCAACCAGTAAAAACTCCTCCCTAACAGTTCTCACAGTTGTTCACCTAAACCTGAGCAGTGTTCTGGGGTGCATTAGCTGGTGAGAAGCTCTCCTTGCTTGAGCCAGTTTTAGGAGAAGGAACAGTGGGATTGAAAGTCACTAGGGAAGTAGCCTATGGCCAAGTGCTATGAATGGCCTTCCCTGTTCCAGAAGCCCCCACATGAGACCTTTCTCTGGGCTAAAGCTCCATGGTTGCTAATTTCTCTGAGAGTGATACAGTCCCCTAAGTCTCATCAAGCCTGGAAACTGAGAGGACATTGTGTGGACTTGGGCTCTGAGAGGTTCCCGAATCCCAGAATTCTGCCAGTTATATGACTTTCATTTAAATTTTCTTTTTAATTGAGAAGGGGTCTCACTCAGTCACCCAGGGTGGGGTGCAGTGGCTTGATCACAGCTCACTGCAGACTCACACTCCTGAGCTCAAGCAATCCTCCTGCCTCAGCCTCCTAAGTAGCTGGGACTATGAGACATGTCACTACGCCCAGCTAACTTTTTTTTTTTTTTGGTAGAGATGAGGTCTCACTACACTGCGCAGGCTGGTCTCGAACTCCTAGCCTTAAGCGATCCTCCTGCCTTGGCCTCACAAAGTGCTGGGATTACAAGCATGAGCCACCATGCCTGCAGTTACATGACAATGATTGTTTCTCTTTAAACAAAGAAGCATGTGCTCAGAGAACTGAGAAATCCCTGTGAGTAGCAGGTGAAGTATACCATGCTAAAATAAACACAGAGAATTGGAGAAGCTAAGATTATTCTTAAAGCTAGGTCAGTCATTCTAGCTGCCAATCAAAACCTGCACACAAAAACCTGGACATAAATATTTATAGTAGCTCTACTTATAATTTGGCATTGTTGATGCCAAAACTTGGAAGCAACCAAGTTGCCCTTTAATAGGCGAGTGGATAAACAAATTGTAGTGCATCCATACAACAAAACACGATTCAATGATAAAATGAAATGAGGTATCAGGCCATGAAAAGACATGAAGAAATTTTAAATGCGTATTACTAAGTGAAAGAAGCCAATCTGAAAAGGCTACATACTATATGATTCCAGCTATCTGACATTCTGGAAAATGCAAAACCATGGAGACAGTCAAATGACCGGTGGTTGCCAGGGGTTGCAGGGGAGGTAGGAAAAGAGAGGGGGATAAATAGGTGGAAAACAAGGGGATTTTAGGGCAGTGAAACTCTTCCGTATGATACAGTGAGGGTGGATTTGTGTTATCATACAATTGTCAAAACCTCATTCAACACAAAGTGGATCCTAATGTAAACCATGGACTTCAGTTGAGAGTAATGTATCAATATTGGCTATCAATTACAACAAATGCACCGCACTGATGCAAGATGTTTATCATCGGGGAAGCTGTCAGGTGGAAGATTTGAGGAGATACGTGGATAAAGGGGATAAATGGTATATAGGAGATAAAGAACAAGACTTGGCTGAAAGAAGGCAACATATTGGAAAGAGGTTTTGTAAGAAGCCACTCAAGGGAAGAAATGTAAGGATAGACTGAGAGCCAATTCTTTGTTAAAACCGTGCTTTCTAGGCCTTGTTCTTCCCAATCTTTACCAATCTTCAGCAATGCAGAGGAGGAACCAGAAACTCTGGGAGGCCTGAGATTCATCTACACACCTAGAAGGCCGTAAAAGCAGGGTTTGGACAAGGTCTGACTCACAGCTCCTGATCCTTCCTCCACCCCACCCTACTTTATCTACTTATAGGAGACCCCAGCTTGTCTTCTACTTGGGACAGGGGTAGCCATGGCAATACTAGGAACAACTTAACAGTTATTCCTAGCAGCTGCCTAAGGAGATTTTCTCTGCAAGAACAGAGGATAATGAATTCTCCTAATGAATGAGAGAAATCACAGAGGTAAACAGCGATGCAAACACCCAAAAACGTCACAGTCACAATGATAGGCCAGCAAGACAGCATCGAATGACGAGTCTGCTGTCTTTAGAGAAGAGGGGTGTTTTCTGAAAGCCTCTCACTGCAGACTCCTTGCTGATCTGGCAACTCCAGCCTAGCGCTCAGAGGAAGCCACAATGAGAAGATCAATTTTCCGCAGTCCTAAGAAGAGACACATCCCCTTCTGTGTATACACTTCTCTTGTATTCACTGTTTTCACTCCCCCCTGCAGCCTGCATAAGACTTGAAATTGCAACCCTTATACATTCAATTCCAGATTATCCTTCTTAAAGGGAATCAACCATTGTTGAAATCCCCAGATAATCCCCCAACTTCATTTGTACCATTTTTTGTACTGCTTTCCCAGAAAGTTCAAGCCCTAGACTGAAGGAGCACACGAAGTAAAATTGATGACTTTGAATGGCAAATCCCAGCCAAGAATCCAACCGAACATGGTGTACCAGGGCCCCAAGTATGCTTCCTGTTCCCCACTAGCTACCGGCTCCCAGGCCCATTCCTCCTCAGACTGCCTTGGGCCTTGGGCCTGTGCAGACAGCCCTAGAGGAAGCGAGGAGGTTCCTTCCAGGCCAGACGAGGTCTGGGTGAGGGCAGCAGGCACAGTGCAGATTCCTCCTGCGAGCCCAGGTCAGGGCACAGTCTAGCTGCTGTCAAAGTTTGGATCTTAATCTCCGATTTGGCTATAAAAGCTGCTCAGGCAGCACCCAGTGCAATAACTGTGGGGCAAAATCAAGAAGTATCTAACAGGAGAGGGTTTCCAGAACAATTGTGCCAAGGGTTCTAAAAACTGAGCATTGAGGCTATGGACACTAGCCCCTGGATGGTCTAGAGGGTCCAGGATCCTACTTTAACCTGCTATCCCAGCCAAGCAGGAGCAAACCACATCTAACTTAATATACTCTTGTAGAAGATCTACTTCTCTATGCTTCTTCACAGTCTCTGCTAGAGCTATTAGCAAGGTACAAGTGACAACAAGCTCGCAGGATGGATATGTGGGAGATAAGGGGGAAAACAAGGAAAGAGAGGGAAGGAGGGAAAGTGGGGAAGTGCACACAGTCTCTAGATGGCCAAAGGGTAATGAAAATTTCAGTGATTGAACTCCCCTCTCCTTCTCCCTGCTTTGTTTCTGTATCTTTGAATCTTATCATTTGCTCCAGACCCCAGTGAAATCTCCTCCACAAAGTCTTCTTTAATGCCACACCTGAATACTGAGAGCTCCCCCTTTCCCAAGTGTGTTGGGCAATTTCAGTCGAAAGCTCCAACAGAGCAGTTTATCACATGCCTCTGGTTTTGAGTATATAACCTTGGTTCCTGACACTCTCCAAACAAGAGGCTTCACTTGCTCAAGGACAGTTATGCTAGACACTTTCCTTGTAGCCAAGACCTAGGACAGAACTTCACCCTTCAAGATGGGCATTCACTCACTGATTGAACTCCCTCCCCACGTCCCAGCATGCTCTCATCTATGTAGGCACTGGCAGGAGAACCCTCGAGAACTTCCCTTCAGGACCAAGGGAAGGCAGTGCTCTCGTTCCCCATCCCTGGGCTTCCAGAGTCTGAGGGCACAAAGGTACAGCAGAGGGCCTGCCAATCCTTGGCCTAACCATTTCAGGTGGTCTGGAGCCGACATTCATCCAGAAATGGGTTACCATTTTTCAAACGCACATACATACATTTGATTTATGAAATACAAGCCAGGCATGAGAACTCACGCCTATATACAATCCCAGCACTTTGGGAGACCAAGGTGGGAGGATTGCTTGAGTTCAGGAGATTGAGACCAGCCTAGGCAACATGAAGAGGGATTGTCTTTTTCTTTTTTTTCTTTTTTTTTTTTGAGACGGAGTCTCACTCTGTCATCCAGGCTGGATGGAGTGCAGTGGCGTGATCTCGGCTCACTGCAAACTTCACCTCCTGGGTTCAAGCGATTCTCCCACCTCTGTCTCTTAAGTAGTGGGGATTACAAGCACCCAGCATCATGCCCGGCTAATTTTTGTATTTTTGTAGATACAGGGTTTCACCATGTTGGCCAGGCTGGTCTTGAACTCCTGACCACAGGTGATCTACCTGCCTCAGCTTCCCAAAGTGCTGGGATTACAGGCATGAGCCACCATGCCTGGCCAAGAGGCATTGTCTTTACAAAAAAATTGTTTAAAAATTAACCAGGCATGGCAGTGCATGCTTGTGGTACCAGCTAATTGGAGGCTCAGGTGGGAGGTTTGCTTGAGCCCAGGAAGTTGAGGCTGCAGTGAGCTGTGTTCACATGACACCACTCCAGCCTGAGTGACAAAGTGAGACCCTGTCTCAAATAATAATTTAAAAGAATAAAATACAAAGTCATTTAAAGCCATTACTGTCTTTTTATTAACATTTTGTTATAAACTTATTTTTAAATAAGTAGATATTAGAAGTTCAGGTCCCAAGATTTTTTGACATTTGAAAGAATTTCAATGTTATATTAGAACATTTTGGAACTACTGATCCATACATGAATGCTGTTCCTCTCCTCATTCACGGTCAGGTGGCATGCTGCTAGCTGCAGCCCAGAATCCAAGTTCCCCATTTATGAACACACAGTCATTGAGTCTGCCAAAAATTAGCTTCTGAATTTGCAGAAGTTCAAAGCTTAGGGAAAAGTTTAAAGTCAACTGATGCAACTGTCACTCTTGACCAATTTGCTGGGAACTGAAATTATGCACAATCCATAAATATGACTTAAATAGTTCTATTTCAGTTTATAATAAACAATGAGGCCCAGCTCCAATCCTTCTCTCTCCCCAGTGAGGATTATTCAGAGCCCTACCCTTGCATAGCTAGGAAAGATGAGGACCGAGTTTCATATTTCATGGTATTAACAGACACAACAAAACTCTCTTTCCTTGACCCAATTCACTGCCTTTATTTTCACAAACTGCTTGGTGCAATAGCCATTTAGCATGTCCCACTAAAATAAATGGGGGCATCATTTAAATGCCACACTAACTCCCTACATTTCTACATGCTTATAAACCATGAGGCAACTATCAAGTTAATAAATGTCCAACTTCTGATGGATTTACATATTATATTGTTGACACTGTATTTGCATTCAGAGCAAAAATGAAATGGGTCTTAAAATGAGTCATGATAAAGTGATTGCTATCAAAAGGCTGGAGCCTGGATCCAGACAGCCATAGGCTTGCAACTTTCTCTACTGAACAACAAAGTCAAAGATTAAAGTGATCAAATAAAAATTAGGGCAGGTCTGCCAATCCCCATTTCCACCTCTACCTGATGGGACCAGTATTCATGAATGACTATGGCCCATAAACTGTGTTGTGCTTCTTATCCACTATTGAATTCAATCCAACCTAACAGGCAGATGCTATTCTTGTCACTGTTTAACAGACAAGAACACTAAGCCTCGTCGGCTGTGTAAGAAAACACAAGTAAATAATCTAGTACAAATCGGACTCAGGCAAAGTCAGACTCAGACCAACATTTTCCGAAAATCCAAAGCCCATACAAATTCCTCTTACACTACTTTGCCTCTCAAGTGAAATATCATTTCTTTGCCTAGCAGCCTTCACTTACAGCCAGGGTGGTTGTGGACAGATCTGCGTATGGCTCCAGTATAAGAAAGTGGGGAGATGTTTAGAAGGCTCAAAAAAGTGTTGACACCAAAAATTCAAACTATCCCCTGTCCACAGAAGTCCTAGCTGAGTTTTTAAATCAATATTCCCTCAGCTGACCCTGATAAGACAGAGATTTCAAAAACCAAATATGCACAGACATGTTCCACTTACTCACTCATGTAAACTTAAAAACTCGGCAATGAGTTACCATATGGAGCTCCAAGTACAAACGCTGTGTCTGTCGCCTTTGAGGTCTCCAGACAAAGGCGGGCAGTGAAGGAAGGACTCTAGGGGATGGGCACAATGCAAGGTGGACAGCTCACCCATTTCAGGAGCTGGCTTCAGCCCCACAGCACCACAGGGATGGAGGTAAGAGACTGTAAACGCAGTAGGCTGACTGCAACTGTGCTATCAGGAAAACTGTGAACCCCAATCAGCAGCAATCACACTTGATCTTCAGTATGACTTTGGAGCAGTTCTCAGAACTAAGTAGTGGAGAGAAGGCCAAGTGAGGTTATACATGACTCAGATAAAGCTATGGATAAATTAATTTTGTTTTCTTGTGCAAACATTTATCCCAACTGAAGAATTATAGTGTTGGCATGAATATGCATTAAAAGAACAGAAGCTGTATTGTGTTCCGAGGGAATTGTATTGACTACACAAGCAGCTAATAACATGGTTTACTTCTCTGGAAGAATCAGCACTCATTTTCAGAGTGACCTTATAGTTTAAACTCTTTGAATTGAGAACACAATGAACAAGCTTCTCTAGTGAATTTATAAGTAACTATGACACAGCAGCACCAAGTCACTATCTGGGTAACTCATCTGCCTGTGGAAACCTGTGTTGATCGTTGTTTTTGCACCAGCCTTCCTAAGCTAGTACTGTCTGCAAACAAATCTTTCTGTGCAGACTAAAGAGAGCCTGATTCAGTAGAACCCACATGTCACAGATCATTTGCTTTGCCTCTCTCAACACAGAACTTTAGCATCGGATGAACGGAGGCCAGATGTCCTCCTTGGACACCAGGCCAAATGGATTTGTTTCTAAGCAAAGTCAGAGGAAACCAGAGGTAGTTATGCACCTGGTCCCCAGTCAGCTTACCCTTTTTAATGTGCCTAGTCATCCCTGAAGTTTTGCCCTGTTAACAAAATAGGAATTTGCCACTGCTGTCTTCAGAGGTGCTCACAAAGCCATAGAATAAAATGACTACAATTTGAGATCAACTGACTCAAAAATTTTATCTCCTAGAGGAAAAAAACCTAAGGTCCAAGGAGGTTAAGTGACTAGGCCAAAGTTACCCAGCTAGGAGATGGCAAAGCTTTCAAAGACACCAGACTCTAGATTCCATGGCGCAACCTCACTCCTGGTTATTGGTTGCATCTAAGACAACGGCCTTCAAACTTTAGCATCAGAATCATCTGGAGGGCTTGTTAAAACACAGATTGCCAGGTCCCACCCCCGGAGCTTCAGATTCAGTGTTTCTGGACTGGGGCCTTGAATTTACATTTCTAACAAGTTCCCTGGGGGAATGGTGATACTTTCGACCTAGGGTCCATACTTGGAGATCCACTGAGGTAGCATGTGTGATTAGATGGGAGGAAAAGTAGCTCATCTGACCCCACGGACACAAAAGTTTTATCTAAAAACTCAGAACAAAGAAGTTTGTTCCAGTTTCCAAATCTGTTCTAGGCTATGTAAGTTAGGGGGAATTTATCTTCTAGAATGCACATTTTAGAGGCTTTTAAATGTCAGGGGGAAAGGCTTCTGTTCATCCTGCTAAACCATCCTAAAGAAGCTTTACATTTGAGTCTGAAAATTAAAGATGAAGAAATAATCCTCAGACAAATATAGAAGCCCAGGGAAAAGGATGGGTGGCAATGGAAGGTGGGCACAGGCGTGTGAGCGGTGATATGGCTTGGCTGTGTCCCCACCCAAATCTCATCTTGAAATTTAGCTCTCCTAATTCCCACGTGTTGTAGGAGGGACCCAGTAGGAAACAATTGAATCATGGGGTCGGTTTCCCCCATACTGTTCTCGTGGTAGTGAACAAGTCTCACGAGATCTGATGTCTTTATGAGAGGTTTCCCCTTTCCCTTGGCTCTCATGCTCTCTTGCCTGCTGCCATGTTAGGTGTGTCTTTTGCCTTCTGCCATGATTGTGAGGCCTCCCCAGCCATATGGAACTGTGAGTCCATTAAACCTCTTTTACTTTATAAATTACCCAGTCTCAGGTATGTCTTTATCAGTCTGGTGAAAATGAACTAATGCAAGTGGGAAAAGAAGGGCACGATTAGTGGATGGAACAAGGAGCACTGGGGCTCAGAAGCAATCTGGCTCAGTTGGGCACATGCAATCAAGAACATGGAAAAATGGCAGTTGGATTGTTGAGCTGGAATCAGGAATGCCAGAAATAGGATAGAGGGCAGTGCAAGTGTTGGTTCACTAAGCGAGAAAGCAAGACCCAGCTGTGATTGCAGCTGACTTCATTCATTTATTGAATCATTCCGCAAGCATTTACTGGGCATTTCCTGCATGCTAGGCCCTGCACCAGGACTGGGGATGCAAAAAGTAAGAAGGCATTGCCCAAGAAAGAGAAATAGTGAAAACAACTCTGATGGAATGGCATAAATGTTCAACAGAGGTACGAAGCACTGCATAGCAGAGCTAACTTCTGCCTGGAGAAAACTCTACTTGAGGTTTCTCTTGCTTTTATCACTGGCCAAAAGTTGGTTTACCCCAGTGCTCTATCCTTGGACTTCTTATTGTTAAAGGCTTTTGGGGTCAGGGCTGGTATTTATGCCTGTAATCCCAGTGCTTTGGGAGGCCAAGGTGGGAGGATCACTTGAGGCCAAGAGTTCAAGACCAATCTGGGGAACATAGTGAGACCCTCATCTCTACAAAAATGAATAAATAAATTAGTTGGGTGTTGTGGCACGAGCCTCACTTGAGCTCAGGAGTTTGAGTGCAGTGAGCTATAGTCATGCCACTGCACTCCAGCCTGGGCAACAGAGCAAGACCCTGTCCATAAAATAAAATAAAACAAAATAAAATAAAATAATTTAGTCTAGTGGTGACCTCCAAATGCTGTATTTGAACTCACATGCTGAATCTTCATCTCCAGCCTGATTTCGTCCAAGCTCCATCTCCTAGGCTGTCACTTCCAGCTGTCCTCTAGGCATGGATACCTACATATCAACCTTTTTATCTCAACATGTCCAAAAACAGATTCATTTTCTTTCATACTTTTAATCACATAAGCTAATGGCTTTTCTATCTAAACATCCTTCCAGGCTAAATAAAATACTCGAGACATTTTTGGCTCTTCTCACTCATTTTCCATTTCTGATGTCACCAGAATCTTTTATTCCTACTCCCATAACTGTGTCTCACCTGGCCTTTTCTCTCTGTAACCACTGCCTTCAGCAACACTCCACTATTTTGGCTCCTTCAGACAATTAGAAGTGTGAGGGAGGCCGGGCGCGGTGGCTCACGCCTGTAATCCCTGCACTTTGGGAGGCCGAGGCGGGCGGATCATGAGGTCAGGAGATTGAGACCATCCTGGCTAACACGGTGAAACCCCGTCTCTACTAAAATACAAAAAAATTAGCCTGGTGCGGTGGCGGGCGCCTGTAGTCCCAGCTACTCGGGAGGCTGAGGCAGGAGAATGGTGTGAACCCAGGAGGTGGAGCTTGCAGTGAGCCGAGATCGCGCCACTGCACTCCAGCCTGGGCGACCGAGTGAAGACTCCGCCTCAAAAAAAAAAAAAAAAAAAAAAAAAAAGAAGTGTGAGGGAGAATGGATGAGGAAAGGGTGAGGGCCCTGGGCTGGTCTGTCACCGGCTCTGCCCAGGATTCAACTGGTTTTTGAAGGGCCAAAGCAAAAAACCAAGTCATGGCCATCTCTGAATGTCAGACTAAGGACATTTGACTTTATTTGGCTGGCCATGAGGAGTGCGGAAAAGCTTTTGTAGAGAGAAGTGATGTAATTAGAGGTATGCATTAAGAAGATTAATTTGGCAGTAGCTTATAGAAAAGATTATATGGAAAATAGATTAGCAGTAAGGAGATCAGCTAGGACATAATTGCAAAAGGCCATATGATTAACAGGGAAGGTTTGAATTCAGTTGGCAGTTGTGGAAACAGAAGGTAAGAGATGGGGGAAATATTTTGGAAGTAGAATTGGTATTACCTTTTGAAGTCTGGTGTTAAGGGAGGCAGAATTCAAGCATTCACTCTTGAGGTTCTATCCTTGACTAGCCAGGAGAATGGGGATTTCACTTAGGGAAAGAATGATGGGGCGAGGGGAGAAGGGAATGAAGAAATGCAATGTTCAGATTTAGGCATGTTGCGCTTGAGGCACTATTGGCAATGCTAAGAGAGTTGAGGGACTCAGATTGTGAGGCTGGGACAGTAAGACCAGAGCCACACAGCCCTACTTAGAGGTGAAGAGCAGCTCTGGGTGAAACTGATCAAGGTGTAAGCCTGACCAAAATGCTTTTGTAATTGGTGATGATAAGAATACCAGCACCCTTGAAGTAGAAAAAGCCCTGTAAGAAGAAGAGGTGGGGAAACTAGACTGCCATCACTGCTGTTCATGATGAGAAAGTAGAAGTGGCACAGTAAATTAATCATCAGCAGTGATAGAAGTAAGAGAGGCAGAATCCTAGTCAAAGGCTGTAGAAAGATTGGGAAGGATGTGTTGCCTTGGGGTGACGTGAATTAGTTTTCAGGCACAGAGACCTAGAAAAGGTAGGGAGAAAGAAGGAGAAAGGACAATAGAGAGTAGATAATAGATAATGTTAGAAAAAGACAAATAAATTAAGATCAAGGTCAAAATAGGAACAATAGTCTGGAAGAATGAAAGACGGGGGTAACACAGAAGAAACAACGAACTTCCTTCTGAATGGGAGAGGAAAGCAAAAGAAGGGTTAAGAAATGGTTCACGAAAGAAATGAAGGTTGAATGTTTAATGCAAGTCTTTAAAAATATGTGGAAAATGCAACAAGGAGTAAATACAGTATGCACATGAATGTATGAATTACCAAGCTATAATAAGGGTTATACATGAATTAAATGAATGTTTTGAGGGCATGATCAAGACAACGTTGTTGCTTTTCCCTTAAGCAAGCTTAGCACATTGCCTCCTCCCATGGATGTTCTTCGGTCAGAAGGTGGGGAAGGTTAAGGACAGAAGTCATCTAGGGCACCAGGTGAGAGAAACGACTGATCACGGGACATAGGCTGATAGGGAAAATAAGCGAATCCCAAATAGGAGTGCTGAGGGCTCCAGGATCTCTTGATCAGATGGGGAACTGGTAGCACTGAAGAAAGCTCAAGAGAAGTGCACTTGCTGGGAGAACCCAGATCCCAACTAAGACGAAGTACAGAGATCTAGGGCACTGATTGAGGATACTGGTGAATTTGGGCACAGTGGGATTGAAGTTGTCGGTACTCAGTGGAAGGATTGAGTGGAGGAGTCTAAGGAAGCACAAGAGAGCAAAACCCTGAGAAGTCAGGGAAGAGGGAGGAGTTTGCACCTGTGAGGATGAAGGCGATGGAGCCTGACTTGTAGGCCAATCCCTTTTGTTCACTCAGGTCTCAGGATCCTGCCAACTGGAAAAACCAGTCATACTTCTCCATCTCTGAGGGATGAAGTAGATCAGCCTAAGCATTCCTCTATTGTTCCATTCCGTGGTCCATTTGTCTAAGACTGTCTCTTCCAGGACACCAAAGGCCTTGTTTGAGGAAAGCATGTGTTTGTTGCAAGGACATTGAATTAAAGTTAAACTTGCATTGTCTCCTAAGCCTCTGCCTTTAAATAGTCAATGACTTCCCTTGTCATAAATGAAATCTTCAGTTTACTTGGATGTTACTTTGATTCACTCTCTTGGGTCTCTGTCGGGGAGACCCTCTCTAATCCTCTTGGGTCCTAAACTAGAGAATCATTCTGACTTTCACCTTCCTCAACACCCTGTCTCTCTGCTGTTAGTCTTTGCTCAACATTGTCTGTTGCATCCATTCCTTCCTTCTATAACCAGTGGCACTACCCCCACCGAGATTACTATTGTTGACATTGTAGGAGAGGTGCTTACTGAGGTCAATGTCTCCAAGAGGAGGCCAGCTAACTCTCTCTCCAGGGCTACCTGGATGAATTTACCAATTCATTCAGGCTGACCAATGCCCAAAGTCCACTGGGGAGGCTCAGAATCACAGTTTCATTAGAAATTTCAGAAACGGACTCACTAACCAAGCTCACAAATGCTAAAGCATAAGTAAGAATCTCAATGTAGTAATATTCCATAAGAAATCCTGCAGCCACACAGGCCAGAATGACTAATATATTCTCTTTCTGGCATATCTGTGTAGGAAGTCTTTGCAGCAGTGTTTCCTGCTCCAGCAAAAGTCCTGCCCATAAGACTATAAATCTTCAGTCCAAAAAGCCAACACACTACAACTTCCTTTTTTATTTCCTTCCACTGCTAACAAATTCCAGGGATGACTGCCATTTTCTTTACACGTGCTCGTAGATTCTATTCGATTACAGTCAAGCCTTGATGGCCTGGGGGAGGTTATTCTGTCTCTGTGTCCAGGTTCTTCACCTTATTGTGCATAAAATTAAATACAGAGGATGACAAAGGAAACCAAATGTGTTGAAATGCCATTATTAAAATATTTCTTAAATTGTCATATAGTAATATATGTGCATCTTTATTAGTTACAAAATGTAGCCCTGGGTGTCATAATTTTAAAGTAGCAATGAGCATAAAGAATATTTCAAAATGTATCCATCAACTGTATGTGATATGAGTATATCTGTGATTTCTATTGGTGATAAAGTCACAGTTACTGCTCATAACTACTCTGGCTTATTATCTACATTCATAATTTAAGAAAATGCTAAACTGCAATCAAAGTCTTGTATAAAGATATAATTTTTTTCTCATCCAGTAATCACAGGTTTCCTGAATTCTGCTTACAGACATCAAGGATCTGTGGAGCCCGGGTTAAGAGCCCCGACTGAGCTGATGTGGCATGGCTCTGCTTTTCTCACGACATGCTGATTTCCTACTGTATTTCTCACATCACAGTTTCTAAGTTCTTGGGCAACTCATTCCATTTCATAAATACTACCTATCGTTATTAGGTATATTCTCCATCTTTGCATAAACATTGTTTTTTACATTTGCAAATGTATGAGACAATCACCAAAAGCTGGAAACAACTGAAATGTCTGCTAAGTGGTGAACTGATAAATTGCATTATATCTACTCCATTGAATACTACTAGCAAATTAAAGAAAAAGTTAATAAAAACATGCAACAATATGGAGGAATATTAAAAGGAATTATGCCAACTCCAAGCAGCAATACTGACAAGGCTATTTACTGCAGGACTCAATGGGTATGACTTTGTGGAACAGGCAAAACTATAGAGGCAGAAAACAAATCAGTGGTTGCCAGAGGCTGGGAGGAAGGAGGAAATTCACTACAAAATGGTGTGAGAAAACTTTTTGGATGGAAATATTACAACTCTTGATTCTGTTGTTAATTACATGACTTACATACATTTGTCAAAATTAATATAACTGTATACCTAAAAAAGAATTTTACCATATGTAAATGATAGTGCAATATATCTTTTAAAAGTATGATAAAATATATTCAGACCTTCACATAATAGAGGTCTTTTCAATAACGTTTTGTTGAGAAAATACAAGTGTGCATGTAGACTGCAGAATCTGCAATAACTCCAGAAAGGCAGGGGTGCAGGTAACCTTGACCCACAGGCTGGACCCTACTGATTATACAACCATATTAGTGTCCTAAATGGCCACTTAGCCTGTATATTTTTCTCCTCCAGCCTCCTCCAGGCTTAGTCTCTCCAGTTTCCACCCTGTTGTTCTGTCAATAACCCAAAACTCTCAATAACCCTTTTTTTGTGTTCTGTCAATAACCCAGAACTCTCAGAACTCTCAATAACCCCTTTATATAGGCTTGTTAGTGGAAAGGACTTTGAAGGTCATGAATTGCCAACTCCGACTCACTGCCAAACCCCATCCCCAGTACTCCTGCCTGCGGGTCAGCAAGCTTCTACCTGGGTACCCTAGTGGCAACGGGGCACCCCACCTCATGGAGGTAGAGTGCTCCGTGGGTAACAGCCCGAATTACCAGATAGGTTTATGTTCTTACTTACAGAGAAAACTCAAACTTCTCAGGAGAGCACTAAAGATCCTCCACAGTCTGACTCCTAATGGCGTCTCTGGCTCATCTCATTAGGTTCATCTAATCCACATGGTAGGCCCTGCTCTACTCCTTGTTCTCAGGCCACGCCTAGTGTTCTTCCACTTCTGCACCTGTGCTCATTCTGGTTTCTACGTCTTGAAAAACAAATTGTCTCTTCCTATAAACTTAGTGCTCAGAGACATTCCCTCATCCTTCCTTCTCTGAAGAGGCTCCAAGAGTCCAATAACATCTATGATAGCAATAACAAATATCATAGCCAAACACTCTTAACTAGGCCTCAGTGTGTTATGCTGAAATTGCCAGACCAGGTTTAGTTGCCAAATGAGGCCTGGGGCAGCTGGATTCCCTGGGGTCATTATCTCCAAATGGAGCAGTCGTCTTCTATTTATCCCAAAATGCTGATACATATACACACATACACACACAAAATAAATATGTGTGTATATATAATATATATAATTTTATCTATATAAAAATTATTTTTATGCATGTGGAAAACTGAAGCAGCACAGCATTCAGATGTCTCTACGGCCCAGAATGCATCAGATCCCAGGCTCTAGAACTACTCCTACCCCTCCTGACCTGCTTGTTCCATTGTCTCCAGGACTATCCCACTGCCTCACCCCTGGTCCAACCTTCTCACCCTAGCCCATTAACACTTATGTTTCATCAGATTCTATGCTTGGTTACTACACCTGGGTTCTGGATTTTCCTTCATTCCTGGTTCCACAGCACTCACACCATTAATTTCTTCTTCCATCCCCAACAACTTGAAGCTCTCAAATGCTTACCCATTTGTATGGGAGAGGAATTCCACACACTGTTCTCTTTTTCCTCTGTAGATTGTATTTCTCCTTGATGATCAAGCTTCAGTCTCACCTTTTCACAGACGCTTTCCACGACCCCAAAGTTACTTCCTCCCTCTGTGAATTATCGTCCACCTCATCAACTGTTTCCTGTTCACTGGGCATATTTTTTCCTACTTCTTTAACTTTTATTAAGTTCTGGGGTACATATGCAGGATGTGCAGGTTTGTTACATAGGTAAAACTGTGCCATGGTGGTTTGCTGTACAGATCATCCTATCACCTAAGTATTAAGCTATTCTTCCTGATGCTCTCCCTCCTCTACTTGCCCCTCGTCCAAGAGGCCCCAGTGTGTGTTGTTCCCCCATGTGTCCATGTGTTTTCATCATTCAGCTCCCACTTATAAGTGAGAACATGTGGTGTTTGGTCTTCTGTTCCTGCGTTAGTTTGCTGAGGATAATGGCTTCCAACTCCATCCATGTCCCTGCAAAGAACATGATCTCATTTTATTTTATTTTATTTTATTTCTGCATAGCATTCCATGGTGTGTATGTGCCACATTTTCTTTATTCAGTTTATCATTGGTGGGCATTTGCATTGATTCCATATCTCTGCTATTGTGAATAGTGCTGCAATGAACATATACATGCATGTGTCTTTATAATAGAATGATTTATATTCCCTTGAGTATATACCCAGTAATGGGATTCCTGGGTCAAATGGTATTTCTGCCTCTAGGTCTTTGAGGAGTTGCCACACTGTCTTCCACAATTGTTGAACTAATTTACTCTCCCACCAACAGTGTAAAAGCATTCATTTTTCTCTGCAACTTCACCAGCATCTGTTGTTTTTTGACTTTTTAATAGTAGCCATTCTGAAGGGTGTGAGATGCTATCTCAGTGTAGTTTTGATTTGCATTTCTCTAAGGACCAGTGATGTTGAGCATTTTTTCATATGTGTATTTTCTTAATAATTAAATTATAAGCAATTTGAAGGCCATGCCTCTCTGGATAGCTCCCACAGTGATGGCTAGCACACTGACTCACATAAGATGCTTAATAGTTGCTTATTTTAAATTAGTTGCTGAATTTAAAATATCTCTCTCAGTTCCAAGGTTGAAAGAAAATAGAAGTAACCAAAATCTATATCCTGAACCATGCACAGTGGATTATGGCCACAGAATCAGTATAGCTGATCTAAGGGATATGTAAGTACAGACACAGAGTCAACCAAATAAATCCTCTTTAATTCTGGCTGGTGCATTTGACCCATACTCTAGTGCGGTCTCCTGGTAAATGGGGTAAGTTATTCCACATCACAAGGATGAGTTTGGAGAGGAAATGGTATATATCATATCACGTATCCAGAAGGCCACACCCCACTTCCTCCTTCCTTCACAGATCATGGTAGCCTCCAACCTCGAACTTGTTTTGCTACACTAGCTGCATGAGAGTTGCAGGGGCAAAAAAAAAAAAAAAAAGCCCAAAGGAAACCTGTCAACTAGATTCTTTCAAAAAAATATCTTAACATTTTAAACTTCCTCTTTTGTCTGCATATACACCTCGTAGGTAGGGGTGGGTGAGCTTTGAGTAACTCTAGAAGCCAAAACTCTAACTGTGTCTAGTAACTGTTTATGGATAAAATCTTCTAACACGTGTGTGATCACTAAGACAGATATGAACCTGGACCAAGCCATGGGTGTCCTGCCTGAATCATCAGAGCTACTGATACACAGCAAAATCCCCCAGACTGTGACAGGTGTGTTCTCAAGCCACGGGTGGGACTGAAGTTGCCACTCTTGGTTATACAGTCCACAAATATGGGGCATGGCAACTTGCAGGCTAAGGGTTGTGGAAGAGTCTTACACAAGGGAGTTCTCAATGGTTGTTCCCAACTAGGTTGGCCCCCAAAATTCAACCAAGAAACTCAAACTACAATTAACAAATATAAAATATGGTCTAATTAATATATCCTAGATAATGTTTGCCTTTACTTGGCTGGTTATCTACATGGACAAGGGAAGAAGGGAAGATAAGGGAAAAGGCTTTTTGTGTGTTTATTCAACACTGGCGGAGGAGAGGCATGCCAGATAAGGCAGACACAGGCATTCCCAACACAAGAAAAGTATGTGCTACAGAGAAGTCAGATAACTTTCCTAGGGTCTCCTGCAGTCCAGATGAAATACTCTCAAAAAATTAGCCCGGGCCCTTTGCTCCAATTTCTCGCTTACCTAGCAACCATCTAACTATTAATTAAATTGGTATTATGGTTTTAACATGAATCTTTTATTATTTGCTTACCATTAATCAAACCCCTGAGGCTTATTCACCTCAAGGGGAGCTGACAAAACTGAATTATTCAACCTGCAAAGATCCAGGGCCCCCAAATACCATCATTTCCACTCTCCCCTAACCCCACCATGAGGCCCAGTCTCAGCACTCGGAGTCCCAGCACTTTGACTCCAGACTACCTACATTTAATCTATGCCCCACTCTGGGTAATCAGCTTAGACACATTAATATTAGTGGGCATTTCAGTGTCAACAGATCACTGTCTGGCAGCTGACATGCACCCTCAGAAAATAAACCAAGAAGAAAGAGTTTATCTATAATATCAAAAATTTTCATAGATAAACCTGCCCATTATAAGGAAGAGGGCAGAAGAACCCTAAACTAAGAGCCAGGCAACTTGTTCATTAATCACAGCATATTCTGTAGGAGGAGGAGAAATGTTGTCATCAAATTCATCTTTTTCACCTCAATTAAACATCTATGCTACAGCCCCACAGTCAGATTGAGAGGAAAAACAGTACGTGGCTAAGAAAAGACATACACTTGTAGCTGAAATGCTTCACTGGAGCTCCTTTTGTTTTAAGGCATTGGATCTTGATAGCCACTGATCGTGCCTAAGTACACGGTATCTGCAGCAACCACTTAGGCCTCCAGGAATGTGGTGACCATTGACCCTAATTCATTCCCCTTTATGGATCCTTTGTAACCATCCGCCGAAAAGAGCTTTCGCAAACTCAAATAAACACAGGAAAGGAAGACCTTCTTATCTTTGAGAGCATATGTTTAGCCCTATAACCCTCTCTTATCATAAATTGCTTCTTAGGCAAGAAACATTGGATTTTTCTTGTATTTGTCATTGCCATTGGTTCCATTCAAGCATTCATTTAACAAATAATGCGTTCCATCTCCGTTTTTTGCTTTTTCCTTCATGCTTTAGCCTTGGTTTTCTCTCACCTAAAACACTGCAAGCTGCCTCTCCCAGAGCTCTCACTTTGACTGCAGACTACCTACATTTAATCTTTAATTCTCTACCAAAATTTTCTCTTATTTTTATATCTTTTTAATTTTAATTTTTGTGGATACATAGTAGGTGTATATATTTATGGGGCACATGCAATATTTTAATACAGGCATGCAATGCAAAATAAGGACATCATGGAGAATGGGGTATCCATCTCCTCAAGCATTTATCTTTTTAGTTACAAACAATCCAATTACACTCTTTATTTTAAAATATACAATTATTAATTATAGTCACTCTGTTGTGCTATCAAATAGTAGATCTTATTCTATTTTTTGTACCCTCTCGTCTTTTCATGTTAAAAAATAATCTTTGTCTCTGTAAGCTTTATCAATGATTTTCCAATGAAATTTAGGATCTTCTCTGTACCATGAATTGCCTTACTTTCTCCCCACTTCCTTGTCTTATTCAAATGCAAATTTCATTAATGATTTCCAGATCAATGATAGTTCAGAAAGCAAACAAGTCAGTGACCAAGGGCATGGCCTGAAAGTGTTCTAAGAGAGGAATTTACAGAACAACTATTAAATGATGTCAATAGGATTGTATTAGTATGTTTTTATACTGCTATAAAGAACTGCCTAAGACTGGGTAATTTATAAAGGAAAGAGGTTTAATTGACTCACAGTTCAGCATAACTTTGGAGGCCTCAGGAAACTTACAATCATGGTAGAAGGTGAAGGGGAAGCAAAGCACCTTCCTCACAAGGCAGCAGGAAGAAGTGCCAAGCAAAGGGGGAAAAGCCCCTTGTAAAACCACCAGAACCTGTGCGAACTCACTCACTATTACAAGAACAGCTTGAGGGAACCGCCCCCCATGATTCAATTACCTCCACCTGATCTTTCCCTTGACACATGGGGATTATAATTCAAGATGAGATTTGGGTGGGGACACAAAGCCTAACCATATCAAGGATCAAGTGGTGGGTTGAAACTAACGGGATGAGATATGTCAGGTACAAACACAAGGTCCCATATTTGGGTTAAAATTCATAAATGATCAAAGCACAGGATGACAGATAATGTAGGTCATTTTAGGTTATTGTGACCAACAGATCACAGTAGGTAGTATTCTGATGAAGGGAGGGTCACAGTTACTACAGTTACAGATGGATTCTGGGTACAACATTTGCACTAAAGTGCCTTTGCCAAGGGAGGCAACAGTCTCAACATCCTGTGGGTTGGCCTGATCTACTTCAGGGACTGTGTCTTGTTCAGAGCATCACATTTGAAGAGAAACTTTGACCAGGGGAGTATACCAGAGAAGGAAGTTCAGGATGCTGAGGATCTTAGGAACTATGTCTAAACAAGATTCATTCACAGAAGTGGGAATGTCTATTTGGCAAAAAGAAAATACTATTTACATCGTTGTTGGAAGACCAGCCATCACAAACTCAGTTTTCCAAAGGCTGGGCAGAAGCCCAGATGAGAGAAATGGGCCGTGTGTAAGAAAAGATAAAAGCTCAAGCATGATATGCCACCAGAAAATCACCTAGCCTCAGCATTGGCAGGGAGACCTGGGGAGTCGTGATGTCTGAGAGTGACCTTCTGATGATCACTGTCATGTGTAAATGTGGGCCTAATGCTGCCAACTTTTTTGATTTCTTAAGAGAAGCCAGAAATCCAAATTTTTATGCAGCATGTCTCAATTTTTAATTTTAGCAACTATTACAAAATGTTTAGAGACACTGTACAGCCCAAATATAACATATCTATGGGCTGATGGCAGCCCAGGGTTGCCAGTTCACAGGGTCTACAAGAGATGATTCTTAGTTTCAACAGGGTACAGTGCTGAAACGCATGCATAGTAGATTTGCTTGGGTCATGAATATGCTTCCACATATTTATGATTCATAGCCAGAGAAAAGACTCTCTATCCAGGTTCTGAGCAATAGGAAATTATCAAGAGGATATTGGATGACAATATATAGGGATGTTATTTGAGAAAGGATTTTCCCCTGAGGCATAGGTGTTGAACCAAATTCTATTAGTTATGCTTTTACACCAGGATAGTGGCTTACAGTTTACAAAAGGCTTATACATCATCTCATATTAAAGGTTACTAGAACAGTCCTTTGCAGTAGAAAAGTAGGTATTTTACAACTCATATTTTACAAATGAGTTGACCAAGTATCTGAGATAGTAATTAACTCATAGAAGGTCATCCGGGAAACGGGGCAGCAGAACTGGGATCGAATGACTCAGGTTATCCAACTCCAAATGCAAAAGTCTTTCTGCTGCTGCTTCCTAGTCAAACTCTAAGGGTCTAAGACTCTATTCCTAGTTATGGTCTCAACTACATTTGCTCATTGCTGTGAGGGGTGAGCCCACCTCCGGGAGTCCTCTCCTGCACATTCCCATGTTCCTGAAAGGACTTTCCATCCCTTCCACTACTCCCTGAAAACTCCTGTGCTTCATGATTTCTTGTTGAATTTTTTCTAATCTGACTCTATCAGTTATGGGAATGTTCCCTCAACTCTTAGTGCTCCAGACTGGACTTGCTCTTGGCATGTATTTGTCCAAAATATTTGTCTGCTCTATGTCTTCTACATATTTGTCTTATAAGGAACAAACACCTGATTTGTTTATCCATGAACAAAGCCACACATGCTAGTGCACACCACATACACACACACACATACACACAGAGGATTTTGTACGTGATTAATGAATCATCAAATCATCATAATTTCTGGACTTGTATTAATACATCGGCCAGGAGGAAAAGAATCCGTTGTCAATCAGGGCTTCTGGTTCTCACGGTCATCTCTACTTTCTTCCAGCAAGTTTGATTCTGTCAAACACCAGCTGGCAGCCTTGTTCCCGCATGCCCAGTGCAGGAGAGTCAGTAAAGAAGATTTCATTCTCTGTATTTCAGCGTTGTCAATGCCAGGTTGAAATACGCTATTCTGGCCCAGCTCAGTGGCTCACACGTGTAATCCCAGCACTTTGGAAGGCCAAGGCAGGCAGATCGCTTGAGCCCAGGAATTCGAGACCAGCCTGGGCAAGAGGCTGAGGTGGGAGGATGACCTGAGCCCGGGAGGTCAAGGCTGCAGCCAGCTGTGATCGTGTCACTGCACTCAAGCCAGGGCGTCGGAGTGAGACCGTGTCAAAAAAAAAGGAAGGAAAGAAGGAAGGAAGGAAGGAAGGAAGGAAGGAAGGAAGGGACGGACGGAGGGCGGGAGGGAAGGAAGATGCCATTCTTAGATTGAAGTGGACCTTATCTGGGCAGAACACACACACACACACACACACACACACACACACACACACATTGTGGAGAAATTGCTGACTAAGCAAAGCTTCCAAATGACTGAGTTTGGCTAAAACGTAGGCTTTTAAAAATGTGAGCACTGCCAAGGGTTTTTCCTTGTTGACCCATGGATCCATCAAGTGCAAACATTTTCTAATGCACTATATTTAAGCCTGTGCAGCCAAATGTCATTCAACATGAAATGCATTATTACAACTTGCATCTGTCTAAAATCTTGCATCAAAAATGAAAGACAAAAATGTATAAAAATGGAAAACATGCATAGAAATATGTGAGGGAGGAAAAAAATATCCCCAGGAATGTTAGTGCACGGAGTCACACAGGGAGAAGACTATTTTTGTTTTGTTTTGATTGTTTTGTTCTGGTGACCTCACTGGTCAAATGACCTATTAAGAATATTTTGTAGAGCTAATGTTCCGATGCTCTAATCTCTCTAGACAAGGTTCATATTTGTATGGGTTACTTATTCTCTCTTTGTTGACTAAGTCAATAATCAGAATCAGCAGGTTTGGAGTCAGATTGGCAGGGATAAGCAGCCTAGCTCAGGAGAAGTGGGTATAAAAGCCCCAGGCTGGGAGCAGCCATCACAGAAGTCCACTCGTTCTTGGCAGGATGGCTTCTCATCGTCTGCTCCTCCTCTGCCTCGCTGGACTGGTATTTGTGTCTGAGGCTGGTCCTACGGTGAGTGTTTCTGTGACATCCCGCTCCTACATTTAAAATGCACGCTAAATGAGGTAGGAGTGACTCCTTCCAGCTTTGCCAAGCAGCTTTTGTTACTAGGGCAAGGGTACCCAGCATCTATTTTTAATATCATTTATTCAAACTTCAAAAAGAATGAAGTTCCACTGAGCTTACTGAGCTAGGACTTGAACTCTGGGGATTCTGCCTCATTGCTTTGGTGCATTGGGTTTGTAATGTCTGGTATCTCCACTTCCTCAGATCGATGATAGAGATAAAGATATGATATTAAGGAAGCTGTTAATCCTGAATTTTCAGAAAAGTATCCCTTTATAAAATGTATTTGGGGGGCAAACTGCATGAGATTATATTCTGGCCCTATAGCTAATCAAAATGTGTTTACCGATTAATCTTTAAAAGGCTTAGTGAACAATATTTTAGCCAGATATCTAATTCTTAAATACTCTAGAAGGATTAACTAATCTATAAAATGGGTCTGGATATAGTCTGACATAATTTTATAACAACCGGTAAGAGGGAGTGACTAGAGCAACAACTAAAATCATCTCAGGAAAAACTGTTTTGGTCCTATGTATGGTACGTTACATCTTTTCAGTAATTCCATTCAAATGGAGAAGTTTAACAAGGCAACTGTTCTCAGGGAGCCTATTCTCTCCCTTAAAATTCATTATACACATCCCTGGTTGATAGCAGTGTGTCTGGAGGCAGAAACCATTCTTGCTTTGGAAACAATTATGTCTGTGTTATACTGAGTAGGGAAGCTCATTAACTGTCAACACTTACGTTCTTCATAATGGAATCAGTGTGTAATTCTTGTTTTGTTCCAGATTTCTAACACCATAAAGAATAAATCCTTTCACTCTGATCAATGTTGTTAACTTCTCACTTGTCTTCTCTATACCCAGGGCGTTGATGAATCCAAGTGTCCTCTGATGGTCAAAGTTCTAGATGCCGTCCGAGGCAGTCCTGCCGTCAATGTGGCTGTGAACGTGTTCAAAAAGGCTGCTGATGAGACCTGGGCGCCATTTGCCTCTGGGTAAGAACCCTCCCACGGGACTTGGTTTTATCTTCCCATTGGCCCCTCAGTTGGTAGACAGAGGCTCACATCATCTGCTAAAGAATTTACAAGTAGATTGAAAAACGTGAGCAGAGGTCAAGTATGCCCTCTGAAGATGCCCTCTTTTTGTTTTGCTTAGCTAGGAAGGGACCAGGAACCTGAGCATCATTTAGGGGCAGACAGTAGAGAAAAGAAGGAATCAGAACTCTTCCCCTCTAGCTGTGGTGTGCAACCCTTTTGGGTCACAGACCACTTTATGTAGGTGATAAAAACTAAAGATTCTATGCCCAGAAAAAATGTACAGATACACACACACAAAACCATATATGTGATTTTAGGAGTTTCACAGATTCCCTGGTGTCCCTGGGTAACACCAAAGGTGAGAGTCCTTGTCTTAGAATTTTAGGAAAGAGGTGCAATGTGTATTAACCCACTAACGAAAGGAAAGGAATTCAGAAATATTATTGACTAGGCATCTGTCTGTAGTTCATTTGGATCACCCCAAACCCAGGGCTTTTGCCTAATGAACACTTTGGGGCACCTACTGTGTGCAGGGCTGGAGGCTGTCAAGCTCAGTTAAAACAAATGTAAAAAAAGACAGAAGAAATGGATCCATGAGGCAAAGTACAGCCCCAGACTAATCCCATGATCACCCAACTTCATGTGCAAGAGTGACTTCTAACCTTCATGAGCCAGTTTACAATCTTCATGGAGTTTTTCTACCTGCACTACAAAAACTCCAAGGAAAATATATATTAATAAACCTAAGCGAATTGACCGAAAGACAGAGCAATTAGGAGACCCTTTGCACCCAGCAGAAGAGGAACTGTTAAGTACTTACTTCTCCTCAGAGAAGAACTTCTGTTGTATTTTAATTGAACCCCAAGAACCACACGATTCTTCAACCATTATTGGTAAGATCATTTTCTTAGGTCTGGTTTTAACTGACTTTTTATTTGGTAATTCATTTATGTTTATATAAAATGCCAAGCATAACATGAAGAGTGGTTACAGGACTATTCTAAGGGAGAGAGAAAATGGATACCAAAAATATTCCAATGTTCTTATGAATCTTTTCCCTTGCATCAGGACAAAAAAAAAAAAAATGTAAAGAAGAAAGGAGGAGATGCACAATCAGAGTCAGTAAAGACAACTGCTATTTTTATCTGTCATAGCTGTTGCAGTCTAATGGGAAGCAATTTCCAACATTCAACTATGGAGCTGGTACTTACATGAAAATAGAAGTTGCCTAGTGTTTGTTGCTGGCAAAGAGTTATCAGAGAGGTTAAATATATAAAAGGGAAGAGTCAGATACAGGTTCTTCTTCCTACTTTAGGTTTTCCACTGTGTGTGCAAATGACCCTCCCTGGTGGTGTGCAGATGCTCTGAAAGGTATCCTCACACCACAAGGGAAAGGAGCGAGACCCTGCTGTCCTGGAGAAGTGCAGAGTTAGAAGAGCTGTGGCCACTTCCAGGGATGGTCACAACATCCCATCCAATCATCAATCTTGAACAACAAGGACTCTTTCTTAAGAAAACATTATACCCGGCCGGGCGCGGTGGCTCACACCTGTAAATCTCAGTGCTTTGGGAGGCTGAAATGGGCATATCATCTGAGGTCGAGAGCTCAAGACCAACCTGGCCAACATGGCAAAACTCCGTCTCTATGAAAAATACAAAAATTAGCCAGGCATGGTGGCAGGCACCTGTAATCCCGGCTACTCGGGAGGCTGAGACTGGAGAATCCCTTGAACCTGGAGGCAGAGGTTGCAGTGAGCTGAGATCACGCCACTGCACTCCAGCCTGGGTGACTAGAGTAAAACTCTGTCTCAAAAATTAAAAAAAATTAAAAAAATTATACCTACATTCTCTTCTTATCAGAGAAAAATATCTACAGTGAGCTTTTCAAAAGTTTTTACAAACTTTTTGCCATTTAATTTCAGACAGTTATGAGTTTTCCCTACTTCTGACTTAGTTGAGGGGAAATGTATATAACACGTTTATGTGTGTTGTGTATATAATACATATAACACGTTTATGTGTGTTGGTGGGGGTATTACTTTGCCATGCCATTTGTTTCCTCCATGCCTAACTTAACCCAGACTTTCACACCTTATAGGAAAACCAGTGAGTCTGGAGAGCTGCATGGGCTCACAACTGAGGAGGAATTTGTAGAAGGGATATACAAAGTGGAAATAGACACCAAATCTTACTGGAAGTCACTTGGCATCTCCCCATTCCATGAGCATGCAGAGGTGAGTATATAAACCTTCGAGGGTTGTTTTGGTTTTGGTTTTTGCTTCTGGCATCCCAGGAAATGCACAGTTTTACTTAGCATACCACAGAAATGTCCTAAAGAAGGTGATGAATGACCAAAGGTTCCCTCTCCTCTTATACAAGAACAAATTCACAACACTCTGAGAAGCACATTTCTTTTTGACTTTGAGGAAAACCCATTTAGTAACATGACTGGAACTTACATGACACTATTCATAGTCTATTCATTCCATTTTATATGAATATTGATGTATTTGCCGTTGAAATAACATGTTTATGAGGCAGACCTCCAGACCCCACGTAGAGTGTATGAAACAAGAGATGCACCATTTTATTTCTCTAAAACCTGTAACATTCTTCATTCCAAAACACATCTGGCTCCTCGGAGGTTTGGACAAGTGATTCTTGGCAACACATACATAGAGAGACAATAAAATCAAAGTAATAATGGCAACACAACAGATAACATTTACTAAGCATACACCATGTGGCAGACACAATTATAAGTGTTTTCTATATTTAACCTACTTAATCCTCAGGAACAAGCCACTGAGGTCAGTCCTATTATTATCCCCATCTCATAGATGAAGCAAGTGAGGCACCAGGAAGTCAAATAACTTGTCAAAGGTCACAAGGCTAGGAAACACACAAGTAGAGATGTTTACAAACAAGGCCCAGGCTGGGTTTGCCCTCAATTCTGCTCTGCCTCGCATTGCGACCCAGGAAATTTGTTCCCCTGTGAAAAGCCAAGCTTAAAAAAAGAAAAGCCACATTTGTAACGTGCTCTGTTCCCCTGCCTATGGTGAGGATCTTCGAACAGTTATACAGCTCCCTGTCTTCCCCTTGTCTTAATTTCTTCAGTCATTTGAAACAGATGGCTGTCATGGAAATAGAATCCAGACATGTTGGTCAGAGTTAAAGATCAACTAATTCCATCAAAAATAGCTCAGCATGAAAGGGAACTATTCTCTGGCTTAGTCATGGATGAGACTTTCAATTGCTATAAAGTGGTTCCTTTATTAGGCAATGTTACCAGGGAAACAATAGGGGCTTGTTTGACTTCTGGGGCCCACAAGTCACCAAGGGAGCCCCATCTACCGAGAAGCATGTCCCTGACTACCCCGCAGCCAGGCAGCAAGACACGGACGCCGGTCAGGGCAGCAGCAGGGTTTCAGTGGTGCCCAGCACAAGACATTGCTCCTAGAGTCTCAGCCTCTACCCTTGAGTAGTAGAACTGCCTACCTGAGACCGTTGTTTGCCTAAGACCTGGGTCTCAGCCTGATGGGAACCATCTAAAAAGTTCATCGCCATACTGCCCACGTGTTGTTCTCTTTCATTAGATCTCAGCTTCCTTGACTGCTCTTCACTCTTGTTTATTCATTCAACAAACATTTAAAAAATAAAAGCATTCTATGTGTGGAACACTCTGATAGAGGCTGGAGATTCAGAAATGAAAATACATCCCTACCCTTGGAATGGAGGGGAAAGGACTGAAGTAAGACAGACTAGGCAGGCCCGTCAGCCCAGCTTGAAGCCCAGATAAATATGGAGAACAAGAGCGAGTGAGTAGTGAGAGATGAGTCCCAGTGCCTCACTTTGGTGACTGGTGCATGGTGGGCTTCATGCAGCTTCTTCTGATAAATGCCTCCTTCAGAACCGGTCACCTCTACCTTGGCCAGTGACCCAAGTGGTCATATTAGATTTACCAAGGGAAATTGGAAACTTTTATTAGGAGCTCTTAGGCCTCTTCACTTCATGGAATTTTTTCTTTTTTCTTTTTTTTTTTTGAGATGGAGTTTTGCTCTGTCACCCAGGCTGGAATGCAGTGGTGCAATCTTGGCTCACTGCAACCTTTACTTCCCAGGTTCAAGCAATTCTTCTGCCTCAGCCTCCCGAGTAGCTGGGACTACAGGTGCACGCCACCATACCCAGCTAAGTTTTGTATTTTTCATAGAGACAGGGTTTCGCCATGTTGGCCAGGCTGGTCTCGAACTCCAGACCTCAGGTGATTCACCCACCTCAGCCTCCCAAAGTGCTGGCATTACAGGTGTGAGCCAGTACACCCAGCTACTTCATGGATTTTTGATCACAGATTATGCCTCTTATAATTTTTAAGAAGAATCAAGCGGGCTGAAGGTCAATGTCACCATAAGATAAAAGATATTTTTATTAGTTGATTCTAGGGAGTTGGCCTTAAGGGGAGCCCTTTCTTCTTATGAGATTCTTAGGTGATTCTCACTTCCTCTTGCCCCAATATTATTTTTGTTTTTGGTATGGCTCACTCAGCTCCTTTTTCCCTCCTATCCCTAAGTAATCCGGGTTTCTTTTCCCCATATTTGGAACAAAATGTATTTATGCAGAGTGTGTTCAAAACTCAACCCAAGGCCCGTATACAAAATAAATCAAATTAAACACATCTTTACTGTCTTCTACCTCTTTCCTGACCTCAATTTATCCCAACTTGCCTCACTCTGAGAATCAAGCCTGTCCCAGCACATGAGTTGCAGATACTCTACTGAATTTGACAGAACTGTGTGACTATCTGGAACAGCATTTTGATCCACAATTTGCCCAGTTACAAAGCTTAAATGAAGTCTAGTGCATGCATGTACATTTCAAAATTCCACCATGCTCTTCCACACTCTGTATTGTAAATAGAGCCCTGAAATGCTTTTGGTTCATATTTCATTGCTTGCTATACATAAAAATATACTTTTTCTTCTTCATGTTAGAAAATGCAAAGAATAGTGGGGTGGGGGAATCTCTGGGCTTGGAGACAGGAGACTTACCTTCCTACTGTGGTTCCATCAGTATGTAGACTGGGGCAATACAATAATTCAAGTCTGGTTTGCTCATCTGTAAAATGGGAAGAATGTTTCCAGCTCCAGAATGCTAAGTCTCTAAGTCTGTGGTTGGCAGCCACTATTGCAGCAGCTTTTCAATGACTCAGTGCATTTTTCCATTCTCCCCACCTTTTTTTTTTCTAAAACCAACAAAATAGATACAGCCTTTAGGCTCTCTGGGATTTCCCTTAGTCAAGCTAGGGCCATCCTGACTTTTGATGTGAATTTGCAAAACAAGACCTGGTTCTGTACTCCTGCTCTAAGGGCTGTGCATGGTTCCAAAGGCTTGGCTTGCCAGCGTATTTGAGCTTTTTCCTTCTGTTCAAACTGTTCAAAATATAAAAGAATAAAATTAATTAAGGTGGCACTGGACTTCCGGTGGTCAGTCATGTGTGTCATCTGTACGGTTTTCGGGCTCTGGTGGAAATGGATACTGTCTGTCTTCTCTCATAGGTGGTATTCACAGCCAACGATTCCGGCCCCCGCCACTACACCATCGCCGCCCTGCTGAGCCCCTACTCCTATTCCACCACGGCTGTCGTCACCAATCCCAAGGAATGAGGGACTTCTCCAGAGGATCTGAAGGACGAGGGATGGGATTTCATGTAACCAAGAGTATTCCATTTTTACTAAAGCAGTGTTTTCACCTCATAAGCTATGTTAGGAGTCCAGGCAGAGACAATAAAACATTCCTGTGAAAGGCACTTTTCATTCCATTTTAACTTGATTTTTTAAATTCCCTTATTGTCCCTTCCAAAAAAACAAGAATCAAAATTCTACAAAGAAGCAAAGGAATTCTAGAACGTATCTGGGCAGAACGCTAGGAGAGATCCAAATTTCCAATTTATTGCAAGCAAAGCACATATTAAATATGATCTGCAGTCATCAAAAAGACACATTCTGTAAATGAGAAAGCCTTATTTTCCTGTAACCTTCAGTGAATAGCAAAAGACACATTCTAAGGGCCCACTTCTTTACTGTGGGCATTTCTTTTCTTTTTTTTTTTTTTTCTTTTCTTTTCCTTTTTTGAGACAAAGTCTCACTCTGTTGCCCAGGCTAGAATGCAGTGGTGTGATCTCAGCTCACTGCAACCTCTGCTTCCGGGTTCAAGCGATTCTCCTGCCTCAGCCTCCCAAGCAGCTGGGATTACAGGCACCCGCCACCACACCTGGCTAATTTTTCTACTTGTAGTAGAGATGGGGTTTCGCCATGTTGGCTAGGTTGGCCTCGAACTCCTGACCTCAGGTGATCCACCTGCCTCAGCCTCCCAAAGTGCTGGGATTACAGGCATGAGCCACTACACCCGGCCCCTACTCTGGGCATTTCTTTGATTTAAGAGAAGGGCAGCTCCAACAAGACACACCTGCAGAGACTCAGGCCATCCGATCAGTTCAGGCTAGATCCATGCTGCAATCAGCCAGGTCAGGGACAAACCAAAGAACCCCACACACCCAATTTACTTAGGCTGATCCAAAATCCATGTATGGAGAACTCACATGCAGCAGGCACTATTTTAGGTGATCTGAACATAAAGAATAGGACCCAGTACCTGCATTTATTTAAAGAACTCACAATCTTTTGAAAAGATAACTGTTTCATCATGGTTTGGCAGGAGGCTATGGTACAAGGCACAGCAAAGGTAAGAAGGAGAAAAAACCAACACCCTAGAGAAATCAGAAAATGACTCTGAATAGGTGTCACTTAATCTGAGTGTTGGTAATTTGTCAGATAGACAAGGGAAAAGGTATTCTAGGCAGAGAGAATACAGTTTGAAAGGCCCAGCCAAGTGAAACAATTTGATAAGTTGAGAGAGCAGACGATGATTCAGAATGTTGAAGGGCAAAGGTATTGAGGTGGGATGGGTTATGCTGCTACCACAAATGACCTTAAATCTTGGAGGCTTAACAAAGTAAAAGTTTATGTCTCACTTGTGCCAGGTCCAATGCAGAACTCCTTGTTCTAGAGACTATTTAGGGTGGCCTTCCTTCTAATGGTGACTGTTTGAGACAGTTTGATTTAGTCTTGTGGCTTCAAGGTCACTCTGGTGACATTTAGCCAGCAGACTGAGGGAACATAGTATGGTATTAGACCCCTCTGTGCTGAAGTGTCACACGTGAGTCCCACTGACATCTCACTGGCTAGAGCTAGTTACATGCCCCAATCTAGATGTGCTGAGAAATGTGGCCCCTGGCTGGGAGCCATTTCCCAGAACAACTAACTCTATGTTCTAGAAGAAGAGCACTAATCTGAGTTGGCCAACAACCATCTCTACCACAGTAGGGTTGGAACTGGTGGGACATGAGGCTGGAGTGAAGGTTGGTTTTATCTACCACCCATTACAGCTGTGAATTTGTCTTAAAAGCAACATGGTTCCATTGAAGGGAACCTTGACATCAGTCATATGGCTGGGACAAGAATAGTTACCACTTGCCCATAATCTCCAACCAGGATTCTCCAGTAGAACCCGAGTTAGACACATGGTTTAGGTCTAAACCTACCTGGGTGGTCTTTCTATTTTCCTCCAAATTCAAATCTCAAATCTTGCTACCCTCTAACTGGCTGTGTTGAGAGAGGAAGAAACTTGAAGATAATACAGTATAAGTTTAGACTTTTTCACAAGCACTTTTCCCAAAATACAAAACAAAATCAACATCTCCAATTCTATTCAACGTTGTTAGCAAGTCCTTGTTCCACGCATATTGGTTAATCCATAGCAAATTGCCATTTTTATAGATCAAATGGTCAAATATTGGCAATTTCATAAGGTTCACTCTATTACTACCATGATTGTATTGGTCACTAACCTGCCTATTTTGAGAATGCTACATATTCATTTGGCTGTTGTTAAATAGCTATGGATTTTCATAATCAAAACAGGTTGAAAATATGAATCAGTTTAAAACTATATACATATGGCCAGGTGTGGTGGCTCAAGCTTGTAATTCCAGCACTTTGGGGGGCCGAGGTGGGCAGATCACTTGAGGTCAGGCGTTCAAGACCAGCTTAGCCAACATGGTGAAACTCCATCACTACTAAAAATACAAAAATTAGCCGGGCTTGGTGGTGGGCACCTGTAGTCCCAGCTACTCAGAAGACTGAGGCAGGAGAATCGCTTGAACCCAGGAAGCAGAGGTTGCAGTGAGCTGAGATCATGCCACTGTACTCCAGCCTGGGCAACAGAGCAAGACTCTGTCTGAAAGAAAATAAACTATATATGTATTTTTAAAGGAACTGGTTCATGCAATTTTGGGAGCTGGCAGGTTTAAAATCTACAGGGCGGACCCACAGGCAGGAAACCCAGGGAAGGGTTGATGTTGCAGTCTCATCTGGAAGCAGAATTCCTTTTTCCTCATGGATCAGGAGGAGCCTGAGTCTATTCTTTTAAGGCTGTCAAGTGATTGGAAGGGGCTCACCCACATTATGAAGGGTCATCTACTTTGCTCAAAGTCTATGGGCTTAAATGTCAATCATGTCTAAAACATACTTTCACAGCAACATCTAGGCTGGTGTTTGACCAAAGACAGGCCTAACCAAGTTGACAATAAAATTAACCATCGCAGTCCCCTTTCCCAAATTTGTTCATCATAGAATGAAATCTTTGGCCACATTCCTATTCTTGAGGTCATGGGGGAAACTGATATACCATGAAGAAGATCCCTCCAGCTTTAGGGAGTTAAGAGATGCCTGTGTTTCTGATTAGTGGGGAAGGTTATGAATGGAATTAATTAACATACTCATTTATCTTTTGGGGTATCTTATGGGAATCAAGTGTAGGGCTGCCTGGAGGCCACCAAGGTTGATATGTTAGAAGCAGGATATTGGCAGGCTTTTCTCATAAGCATTCATTGGCATTTCAAGGCTTTAGGTGAGCAGTTCCTTGCCATTTAAATTAATTGAGAACTCAATAACTACTCTGGCAAATTTAAGTTTCTCTGCTTTTCAGGGCTTTCCAAAGCTCCCCGGATGGCTTTGGGCAAATTGCTTGACCTTACGTATCTATTTCCTTATCCTAAAACAAGTCTCCAAACGTAGCATTCAGTGGCTCTCTAACCTGAACCTAACCTACCCCTCCAACTTTTTCCATCAGGAGTTTCCAGCTCTCTGCTTCTGAAAATCCAGTTCTCGTCTCCCTCTCTGCTATGATCACACTAACTCCCACCAAGACATCTTAGCTGATGTGGTTTTCTACAACCTAGACGACTATTCCTCTATATGTCCCATCTTTGAAATACAGTTCATATCTCTTTAATAGACACAGAGTTCTAGTAAATCAACATTAAATAAATGGGCCCCTGTATCTGTATAAGATGACAGATGTGAGTGGACACGCAGTCCACAGGAGAGGTTCGAATGGCCAATACCATGAGAAAATATGTTCAGTATTGCAAGGCAAAAAGAGAAGTTGAGCTAAATATTAAGAGTAATTTTTGACTTTCAGAATGGCATAGATTTCAATGAACATAAACCTAGGACAAAATTTGGAAGAACCCTGCAGGAGGCTTTATTCATTTCCTAGGGCTGTGATAGCAAAGCACCAAAAACAGAGTGGCTTAAAACAACAGAAATGTATTGTCTCGCAGCTCTGGAGGATAGAAGTCTGAAATTAAGGTATTTTGGGGCCATACTTCCTCCAAACCTTGCAGGGGAGAATCCTTCCTTGCCTCTTTCTAGCTTCTGTTGGTGGCACTTGATCTTTGGAGTTCCTTGGCTTGCAGCCACATCACTCCATGATCTGCCTCTTTCATCACATGATGCTCTCCCTGTGTCTTTTTCCAAATTTTCCTCTTCTAAGGACCCCAGTCATGCTGGATTAGGGTCCTCCCTAATTACCTGCTCTTAACTATTTAGTTAATATCTGTAAAGACTATTTCCAAATAAGGTCACATTCACAGGTCATAATTTTTGCAAAGGCACTTTTAGGTCTTTGTTGTTCTGTATTAGTATCTTCTGCTTATGTCCTTTCATGGCCATTGTTATGGGTGAAACTATGTCCCCTGGAAAAGACATTGAATAAAAATCTGACATAGTTGGTTCCATCTTGCTTCTAACCTTCAAGCTGTCCCTTAGTCATTCCTGGGCATGGGCCAAGCTAACTTTGAGATGAGTTTATTTTACAGTTTAACCTTAAAGCAAGAATCATAATAGCTCTTCCCAAACTAAACCACCATTGTAAAACTAATAAAAGGGCACAAGGTTAGGATTTTGAGATGTGCCTAAATTATGCTAAGATACAGGCATAATTAAACACTAACCAGCCACTCACTATTCTGGAGGTCACAAGATTTATAACTTCCCCAATTACTCCTGTAAATAACATCACCGTTATAAAACCTAATATTGGCCTTTTAAAAGGTTTTTTCAGATTTTTACACTTCTGACAATCAACTAACTTGGACTTCACCTCAACACACACCTGTGACTCAACTGGTCCTGTGGCCCCCACCCAGAGGCTGACTCAGTGCACAAGGACCGTTTTTTTCCATATCCCTATGATTTCATCTCCAACCAATCAACATTCCCTCTCCCTAGCTCGCTGCCCACCAAACTATGCTTCTTTTGTTGTTGTTGTTGTTGTTTTGAGACAGGGTCTTGCTCTGTTGCCCAAGCTGGAGGGCACTGGCACCATCACGGCTTGCTGCAGCCTCAAACTTCTGAGATCCAGCAATCCTCCTACCTCAATCTCCTGAGAAACTGGGACACCAGGTGTATACCATCACACCTGACTAATTGAAAAATGTTTTATAGAGACAGGCTCTCACTATGTTGTCTTGGCTGGCCTCAAACTCTTGGGCTCAAACAGTCCTCTGCCTTGGCCTCCCAAAGTGCTGGGATTACAAGTGTGAGCCACCACACCTGGCCCACACTTTCCTTTAAAAACCCCTAACCTCCAAGCCTTTGGGGAGACTGATTTGAGTAATAACTCCAGTTCTTCCACATGGCTGGCCTTGCATTAATTAAACTCTTGCTTTACTGCAATACTATGGTCTCAGTGAATTGGTTTTGTATGCACAGCAGGAAAAATGCATCAGGCAATTACAGACCAAGGGAGAAAACAACCATTTCAGTGGAAGCAGCATGGACAGAAGACAGTCAGTGACCGGACAACACATTCCTCTTTACGTCAAGATGCTCCATAGCCTCCAAAAGGTGGATGGAATTCACGGAAAAACGAAGAAGGCTGAGCATTGAACTGGAAGTCAAACTGAGTTGGTTCCAACAGATAAGATTAAGTATGCTGATACCAAAGGAACTATGGACAGGAAAACTAAGTTTAATTCAGATATTTGTATAGCATCACTCTCTCCCTTTCTCTCTAATACACACACACACACACACACACACACACACACTCACACAGTTTGTTCTGTTTCTCTGGAGAACCCTGAACTTATACAGGTACTGTACTATCATCCACCCTTTGAAGGTCCCTTTGTATGGTAATGGGGAGGACTTGTAGGTTCTGGAGCAGGGGAGCAACATGATGGAAGCTGAGTTTAAGAAAACAGCGTTTGATCACTGATCATCAGAGAAGTGCAAATCAAAACTACAATAAGATATCATCTCAGTCCAGTTAACATGGTTTACATTACAAAAGACAGGCAATAACAAATGCTGGCAAGAATGTGGAGAAAAAGAATAGAACTACCATTTGATCCAGCAATCCCACTATTGGGTATCTATCCACCCAGAGGAAAAGAAGTAATTATATGAACAAGACACTTGCACATGCATGTTTATAGTAGCACAACTCACAATTGCAAAAATATGGAACAGCCCAAATGCCCATCAATCAATGAGTGGATACATATATATATACACACACACACACACACACACACACACATATACACCACAATTTCTTTATCCACTCACTTATTAATAAAGCTATTTTTATGGCTGTGTAGTATTCCATTATATATATGTATATGTACTTTTTATGGCTGAGTAGTGTGATATAAAAGGAACCAAATAATGGCATTTGCAGCAACCTGGATGGAATTGGAGACCATTATTCTCAATGAAGTAACTCAGGAATGGAAAACCAAGCAGTTATGTTCTCACTCATAAGTGGGAGATAAGCAATGAGGATACAAAGGCATAACAATGATACAATGGACTCTGAGGACTCAGGGAGGGGAGATGGATGGGAGTGGAGTGAGGGATAAGACTACAAATTGCATACAGTGATGGGTGCACCAAAATCTCAGAAATTACCACTAAAGAACTTAATCGTGTAACAAAATACCACCTGTTCCCCAAAAACCTATGGAAATAAAAAATAAAATAAATAATAAAGAATGTATAGAAAAGGGAAGCCTCCTACACTGTTGATGGTAATGTAAATTATTACAACCACTATAGAGGACAGTTTGGAGGTTCCTCAAAAAGCTAAACATTCAGCTACCACATGATCCAGCAATCCCACCGTTGGGTACATCCCCAAAAGAAAGGAAATCAGTATATCAAAGAGAAATCTGCACTCACTCCTATGTTTGTTGCAGCGCTGTGGACACTATCTAAGATTTGGAAGCAACCTAAGTGTCCATCAACAGATGAATAGATAAAGAAAATGAGGTTCATATACACAACCGATCACTATTCAGCCATAAGATCCAGCCATTTGCAACAAAGTGGAAGGAACTGGAGATTATTATGTTAAGTGAAATAAGCCAGGCACAGAAAGACAAACAATGTATGTTCTCACTTATTTGTAAGATCTAAAAATCAAAACAAGTGAACTCACGAACATAGAGAATAGAAGGATAGTTACCAGAGGCTATGAAGGACAGTGCGGGACTGGGGGGAGGCAGGGATGGTTAATGGGTACAAAAAACAGAAAGAATGAATAAGACCTACTATTCAATAGTATAACAGGGTGACTATAGTCAATAATAACTTAACTGTATATTTTAGAATTACTTAAAGAAGGTAATTGGATTATTTGTGACTCAAAGGATAAATGCTTGAGGGGATGAATTTAAAAAGCAAAACAAAATTTGTAGGAATGAACATCACAGGACTGATTGGGAGAAGGTAGAGGGATCACACTGACACATTTGTAGCAATGAAGATTTGAGTTGATGTGACATTGCATTAGGGAGGCAGACACAGAAATGCCGGAAAAGGAATGCATGTCAGATCTTAAAATGTGTATGTGATGGAAAGAGGTTTGATTTGCATTCCTCAGGGAAAAATCATGAGGTAGATTAAAAAGTAACCAATGCCTGACGGGGGGATGAATGATGAGGTTCTGATCCCATTTACCTGTGTGAACTTTCTACCTTGTGAATCAATCACTTGTATCCCAATATGAAAACATAAAGTCAGTCTTTGTAAAGAAGGTGTGTGTGCTGTGGGTACGGTGGACGGTAAATGTTTAACTGGCTCTTTGGAGGAAAAAAGCTAGCTCGGGTTTGTTACGTTTGCCAATTTTCATGGTAAAAACAATCTCACCATGGCAATTTCAAACTACCACCACGATGTCACTAAATGCACAGCTGGGAAGAGTTGTATAGAAATCTAGTGTAGTATTTCCACCATACAGATACAATAGATAGAAACAGCCTCAAGAGTACCGGTAAGGTAGTTAGGCAGCAATAAGATTAGACTGTTTATTATCTTTGTTTGAATATAAGTTAATGCTATGTTCAATAACCAGCTCATGAAATTTCTGAAAATTTAAAATAAGCTATTAGTTGCTGATTCCAGCACACTACTGTATATATCCTCTGTGTTACAACTCCTTTCTATAACGGTGTGAGTGTGTTTGTGTATGAATATTGAGTGGGAGAGTTTAAACAACAGTGTCATTTAAAAGAAGGGTATTCATTCTCATAAAATGTCCCTGCCCTTTTTAACAAGAAGAAAAAGCTATGTATGATGTCTATGTAAGGCACACTCAAATAAACGTAATATTTGAATAAGACATTTATATGTGAGAGGCTATTTCACAATTACCTCTTCTAAAGGCTCTCTTTTGCCACATATTCTATCTTTAGGGAACCAGGGATCCCCATTGAAATCAGTAGATGCCCTGAGACTATGAACCTAGACTTTACAGATAAAAATCATTGGTCTGGTCTCACACACAGAAGTTGATTAGTGATTTTTTCCCATTAACCATCCTGATATTTCAGGATGCTTGATTGCCAAAGCCTGGAAAATCATTTCTGAGATAAGAACAGATATCCAGCAGTTTTGGAGATGGAAGCAATGCCAAAGATGGGACTATTTTTTCTTATTGTTTTAGATGTAAACATCAAAAAAAAAGGAAAAAAAACCAGGATGCACACTTAGTCCCTATCTCTAAATGTGTTTGTCTCTCTCTCTCTCTAGCCATGTTCTCCTTCCCAGAGCCCAGGGCTGTGCTTTGGGAGCCAAATTAGAAGCAGCTGTGGAGTGGTGCTGCCTAAGGACAAAAGAGAAATTACTGGAGATGATATAATAGATGAATGGAGTCATGTGAAACAGGGGAGGCATGGAAATGAGCACGTGTGGTCAGAACTGCTGGAGAACCCAGGTCAGAGAGCAGAGGGCAGCTTGATGGATGTGGATAGCCCGTGAACCTTGCCCCTTGTATGTCAGGCCAGGCACTTTGTGAGTGAAGGCAACGTAGAGGAGTTGTTTCTCCCACATCAATTGCAGGTTTTTAAGCAGAGATGCGTCATGTTTAGATTAGTATTCCAAATCAGTGTTTCTTATTTTTAAAAAAATCTATACAATGTGCTATGGTTTGATTGTATTCCCTCCAAAATTCAGGTGTTGCCAATGTGATGATACTATTTGAATAACTCTTATTTGAAATACTTGGGACCAGAAGTGTTTCAGATTTCAGATTTTTTTTTCCAGTTTTTGAGTATTTGCATGATATTGGTTGAACATCCCTAACCTGAAAATTCGAAGTCCAAAGTGCTCCACTCAACATTTCCTTTGAGCATTCTGCTGGAGCTCAAAATGTTTTGGCTTTTGGAGCATTTCAGATTTCAGATTTTCAGATTGCAGATGCCTGTATTAAGAGGTGGAATTTTTAAGAGGTGATTAGGCCATAAGGGCTCCTCCCTCAGGAATGTGATTAAGGACCTTATATAAGACAATTCATACAGGCTTCAGCTCTCTTGCCCTTCCACCTTCCAAAACGTGAGGGCACAGCATCTCTCCGTTTTTGGAGGACACAGCACCAAAGTACCATCGTGGAAGCAGAGACTGGGCCCTTACCAGCTGGCACCTTGATCTTGGACTTCACAGTCCCCAGAATTGTACAAAATAGATTTCTGTTCTTTATAAGTTACCTAGTCTAAAGTATTTTGTTATAGCAGCACAAAGAGCCTAAGACACCGTGTTTATTTAACTTTTCATTTTGAACTAGTTTTAGCCTTTCAAAGAAGTTAGAAAAACAGTACATAGAGCTCTTTACCAAACTTCTCTTAATATTAACCACTTACATGACCATAGTGCAATTATCAAAACCAGGAAAAGAACACTGATAGAAATACTTTTTAGTTTCATCCAACCTATAACAGCTTCTCAGTCTTTCTTTGCTTACAGCATTTTTCTAGAGCTGCTATAACAAGTAACAACAAACAGGGTGGCTTAAAACAACAAGAACGTATTGTCTCACAGTTCTAGAGGCCAAAAGTCCAAAATCAAAATGTTGGCAGGGCTGTGCTGTCTCTGAAATCTGTAGAGGATAATCCTTCCTTGCTTCTTCAAAGCTTCCTGGGCTTGCAGCTACATCACTCCAATCTCTGCCTGTGTTGTCACAGGGCAGTCTCCCTGTGTGTCTTTGCCTTCACATGGCTATCTTCTCATTAGGACACTAGCCATATTGGACTAGAGGCCACCCTAAACAGCATGATCTCATCTTTTAAAATCAATATATATTTATACACATGTATATGTATATATCTAATTTTTTAAATGTAACAAGAAATTTACTGTCTTAATTTTTCAGTGCACAGTTCAGTAGCGTTAAGTATATTTACATGGTAGTGAAACAGATTTCCAGGACTTTGTCATCTTGCAAATCTGAAACTCTATACCCATTAAACAACAACTCGCCTTTACTCCCTCCCCTCAGCCCCTGGTAACCTCCGTTTTCCTTTCTGTTTCTATAAATTCGACTACTTCAGTTGCACATAAGTGGAATCATGTAGTATCTGTTTTTTTGTGACATGTATGACTCTGTCTTGGTGACTTACGTCTGTAGCAGCTCTATTTCCAAATAAGGTCACACACTGAGTTACTAGGGGTTAGAATGTGTTTATCTGTTTTGGGGGATCACAATTCAACTTACAACACTTGTCTTTCATGACTGACAGTTTTGAAGAGTACTGATCAGTTATTTTGAGGGTATCCCTTAATTTGGATTTGCCTGATGTTTTTCTCATGACTGAAATGGGATTATGCATTTTTGGCAAGGATATTACAGAAATGATATTGTGTTCTTCTCAGTGCATAATATCTAGGAGTTTATGTTGTAAATACATTATATTCCGTGGCCCATTTTTGATAAACAAAAAGTTTCACACAATCCACTGGTGGGGTGGGTGAGGTAATCTCATGGTAGCGTGAAAAAGGCTGAGAGGGGAAGAACAATGGAACCTGGAAAACTACACAGGATGTTGTTGATGATAATAAAGGCTGGTGATGATAAAAAACAGGATTTAACTAGAAATGGAAAGGAGAGAATGGTGTCAATACACTACACAGTCCACATCCCCCAGGAACACACCTTTGCGGTTGAATCAGTTGGGTTTATTACTCCTTCCAGCAAGATAAAGCATATTCCATGGGAAACCGTGGGGCATCTCACTAAGAGGGTGTTAGAAGAAAACCTATTAGAGGACTCGGGCTTTGGTTGGGTGACTTTGGGGAGAGTCTAAGGAACTGGGGATAATTCTATGATTGGGTATCTCAAGCACTTCTACAGGAAGGGCAGACCAGAGTAGAGATAAAGGCGTGATTTGTAAAGCAGCAGCAGTTACTCATTTTAGTGGGAGGGTGACATCTGGTATTTTGTGGGTTTCACAGTGATTTTTGTTTTTGTCTTATGTTGTCATAGTCTCAGAGCGACCTTGTTTGGTGTTGATGTTCTGTGAGATTACATCCAAGGGATCAACACAGCTCAGCTAGGAGAGAGCCAGATTAGCTTGTAATAACATTGAGGCCACTTCTCAGATAGCAGGATGTTTAAATATTTCCTTCTTTTCCTCGATGTCTATAGAGGTATTTGAATAGAAAATCAGCAGATGAGTGATGATAGCTTTGTTGTGGGCTGTGAGAGAATGAGAGGAGTCTAGGAAGCCTCGGGCTTCCGTCCTGGTTAATGGTGTGAATGGATGAGAGAGTAACTGAGTTCAGGGATACGGGCAGAAGAACAGATTTGCAGTCAGAGATAATGAGTCCAATTTTAGCTACACTGAGCCTGGGGTAATCAGGCAGTTTCCAATCTCATAGCTTCGAAGCTGGCACTATGTGCACACACACAGAGCCCAAAAACAAAAAACCACTAATACTGAGATATCTTCTGAAAACAAAAATCACAAAGCCTAATCACAAATCACAAATACCTCCTGAAACATTTTGATAGCACCTGTCAAACAAGAAAATTTAGAGTACTTATGCCTCTCACTGCATTTTGTCCACCAAGAGCTACAGCACAGGCAGCACTTCCTAAGAATGTTTATTTCCCACCCAACCCCTTAGTTTTACAGCCAGTTCCTTCCTCTGACTTCACACTTCATAGAACACACCCCTCCCTGAGCCCCATTACATCTTCTTACTGCCTTTCAAAATGGAAATAAGCTTAGAATCAATTCCATTTTCCTGGCTCCCCATTCTCTCTGGGTTAGAACTGCCCCAGTTAATTTAAAGCCAAGGCAGATGGTAATTCATCTTTGGCAATCAATGCAAGTGCTGAAGGAGAGACGGGTCACATGCAGGCTTTCTTAAATCAACACTTGTGTGGAGCTTCCCTCCAGGCTCAGCGGTCACCCTCCTGCTGTTGCTGCCATTAATTTCACTCCCCAGGAGACGGAAGGTGGTGGAACTGGGTATAAGGCATGGTGTGAAAGCACAGTAACAGGCTTCAGGAGAGCATGCTGAGGCTGAACTCAGAGCCTGGGTCGCTGCCTGAAGAAGCACTTGTGCTGAGCTCAGTGAACACTACTCTTGGCTTCATTAGGAAAGTGTATTTAGAAAAGATATACAATTTTTTAGAAATGTATTTAGAAAAGGGAATATATTTCCAAGTCTCTGGAGAACAGTGCCTAGCACACAGTCCATGCTCAATAACTATTCGAGCAGGATGGAGCAGCATTCTTGGAAGGAAGGAATGAGAGGTTTGACTCCAGGTAGGCAAATAGCTCTCATCTGAACCCTTCCTGAGCCCACGGGTTTTACGAGGTTGTTGTTTTTCCTCTTGCTCAGATGTGAGAAATGGCATCATGACCCACCAGTATATGAGAAATTGACCATTTTGTTGGGAAACACTAGAAAACTACCAGCTCTTGTGGGTAACCTTGTTCAAGTTTCGACTGGCAGGTTCTGCATCCGTGGATTGATTTCAACAACTTAATCACTGGGAATATTTAAAAATAGAACTAGTGTATTTAAAGTGTCCTGACTAGGGCCAGAATCAAAACAACAAGGGTTGCCTCTCAAAACAACCACCAAAGCCTGCTAAGAAGGTGTTGGTTGAGGGAGTTGAACTGCAGAGACCCTCTGCTCTTCTAGGCCTCTTCACAGAGAAGCAGCAAGGGATGGGAGAACTGCCTGGATCCAGGCACTCCTGGGCTACTTGGGGCCTGCACGGGGAACGGGAGTCCTACACGGGGATTTGGGAGCCTCACAGAGAGTCAGCGCCTTGCCTGGGATTCCTCTGTAAAAAAGTAAACACAAAAAAAGGGAAATTCACAAATGCTCCATAAGGGACATTATAGCTGTAACACCAGCATCCATCCCATTCATTCTTCTCCCACTGAGTAGGAATGAAAATGATCTCAGCCATAGCTCCAGGAGGAGGGGAATGGGAGTGAGGAACTCATTGGTCTAAATCAGGGAAGTCTCATCATCTTTGCCATGCACTTGGTTTAGGGATGGCAGGGATCTAAAATGGCCCAATCAGAGGGAAACCCAGGACTTCTCTTTTATGAATAGATAAGAATGTGGTACGTCCCTGGTCAAAGGCAGCCCTGGCAGGTGCTGGCAGCCATCCTAGGACTACGAGGGGAGCCATCCTCGGGAGAGGGGGCAGTTACAGGAAGAGAGAAAGCCAGTCTTGATGACACTGCTGACTGGCTGAAGCACTGACTATTTCTGGAATGTTCACCGCATTAACTAAAGAGTTTCCTTTGTAAAGTGAGTTTGATTCAGTTATTTCATTACTTACGACCAAGAAAGTCTTAACCGATACAGCTATAAAAATATTCATCATCTTCTCTTTGGTAAGATAAAAGGAAGTACAAAGAAATCAGTAATGGATCTGAAATAGGCTTTCTCCTCATACAAAACATTAAATTGAAAGAGTCAATCCTATGATTTATTGAGAACAAAATTGTCAGAATTTGTTAAAGGTAACTATTTTATTATACTCCTCTTGAAAATAATTTAATCATGTTAAAGAAATTAAAAATATAGTAACCCATGGTTTTACCACAGTAGAATGTTTTTTATTAATAGATTATAAAAAATGTTTATGTAAAGTTGCAATCATAACTGTTAAATTATTTTTTATGCTTTAATGATTTTATCATAACCAATTTCCCGTTTCTCTGTAATCTTTATAATTTTCATTTTTTGAAAACATTACCATCTTGTTTATATTCTGTAATTAGACCACTCCCATAATGTGATACATACTTAGTTTTTTGTATTTGTAATTAGTGCTGCAATTAACAGATTTACGCAGCATACAGCTCTTTCCTTTTGTTGAATTTGAATTATTAAGTGAATGACCTAACATTTCTAGGAGTATACAACTCCTAGACTAAACAAGGCCTTAGGTATCAAACTACTTGGGAAGAAGTCTTGGCTCCATTCTCGCAAATAGTATTATCTTGTTACTATCTTGTACAGATCACATAAGCTTTCTTTTTGTTTGGTTTTTTTTCCATTTGTAAAATGGGAATAATCATAGCACCTACTCCGGAGAGTTACTTTGGAAACCAGTTGTCATAATACATGTCAAGGGACTTAAAACAATGTATGGTACATAATACATTCTCAAGAGCTGTATCTATTACTGTTTGAAGTAATATTAGTGTATGAACACATTAATATAATAAGTTCTATGGCATTTCGGCCTTACCAGTGCTGCTTATTGATAATATTTTGTCACTTTAACAGACATACCATTATATCTCATAATTATCTTAACTTTCACTTAATTACTGAAGGTGGCCATTTCTCCATGTCTTTTATTTTTTGTGTGTATTGTCTATGTCCTTTCACAGATGATTTTATAAAGTATGTCTAATAGTCCAAAGGGACTGTGACCTGTTAATTTGTATAGGCGTGTGTATTAGTTCCCTACTGTTACCGTAACAAGCTACCACAAATTCAGTAGCTTAAAACAACACAAAATGGTCGTCTTACACCTCTGGAGGTCAGAAGTCTAAAATTAAAGTGTTGGCAGGGCTGTGTTCATTCTGGATGCTTTGGAGACAATCAATGTCCCTGCCTTTTCCAGCTTCTAGAGGCAACTTGCATTCCTTGGTTTATGACCCCTTCTTATAGGAACCCTTGTAATTGTATCAGGTCACCTAAAAAATCCAAGATTATCTCCCCAGTTCATGATCCTTAATTTAATCACATATACAAAATCTCTTTTATCACGTAAGGTAACATATTCACAGGTCCTGAGAATTCGCATGTGGACAGCTCTGAGGGGCAATTATTCAGCCTAAAACAGCATAGATGTATTGATTCATTCAACCTACATTAATTGAGCACCTACTCTGTTCCAGGTGCTGGAGCTATAAAGGTGTATGGAGACACAGGGCCTGTTGGCAAGGAACATCCTTAGCAATGGAAAGAAGGAACAGAAGGAAGGAAGGAAAAAAAGAGAGAAAGGAAGGAAGGAAGGAAGAAAGGAAGGAAGGAAGGAAGGAAGGAAGGAAGGAAGGAAGGAAGGAAGGAAGGAAGGAAGGAAGGAAGGAAGGGAGGGAGGAGGAGGGGAGGGGAAGGAGGAAAGGGAGGGAGGGAGGGATTAAAGAAAGAAAAAGAAAGAGAAATGTGGGGTAGGGAGAGAAAAAAGAAAGAAGGGAGAGAGAAGAAAGAGAAAGGAAGGAGGAAGAGTGGGAGAGAGAGAGGAAAGGAGGGAGGGAGAAGGAAAGCATTGCCATGGAAATACTTAAAATACTATGGTAGCACAAGAGAAAAATGTTTTCCAATTCCTGGGGGCCTGGAGGCTTCACAGAGGAGGGGACATCTGTGTTAGTTCTTAAAAGCTAAGTAGGAGGTACCAGGCAAATAACTAGGAAAAAGTCATTCCTGGAGCGAAGAAGCTGCAGAGGGACTAAGATTTGAGACAGAACTGCAATATTCAGAGAAAGGCGAGCCAATTCGGTTTAGTTAGAGGCTCGGATATTTCCTAGGAAATGGCAGAAGACTGAAGGGCTATGCTAAGAAATAAAAGAGCTTGTGTGTCATGGGGAAGCTGGTGAAGGTAGGAAGGGTAATGATCGATCTGATTGATGCTTTCCCAAGTGCAGTCTTGTGGCTGCGGGAGACTGAATGAGTGGAGCCGAAAGGCTGTTACAATCGCCCGGTGAAAGGGTGGTAAATTTCCCTTGTATTTCTTCTCGTTAATATTAATATCTAATAAAAAGCAAGGGAAATAAACTAGATGACTTTAAAGTTCCCTTCCTGATCTGTGATTTCATGATTTCTACTCAATTTGTTCCCCCAATGAGATTAGTAATTAAAATACTTTAGCTTCTGGGCCTGGAGGAAAAAAATTACATTTACTCCCAGGAAATGAGTTTTAAAAGAAGTTTTTAGATAAGTAGCTACTAAAAACCATTATTAAAAAAATACTCCATCATTTCCCCCAATGAGTCCTAATATGCATTTGGATGGCTTTTATTTCCTTATAAAAATATACTATAAAATTAATGCCATATTCTTTTCACTTAGAAGCAATGAAGTCCTTCAGTCTGTGGACAGAAAAGTCAATGTGTGTGTGTTTAAAAGTTTAATACCCCCCAGCCCCCTTTACATGGCTCCAAAGTGCTCCACTGTGTGGAGCTTATTCAACCAGTCCTCTCTGGATAGACATTCAAGTGCTTCCAATCTTTTGCTAAACAGTGTGTCCATAAACTTGAACATCTGTTGTTTCCTATCTATAGAGATGTTTCTTTAGGGTACATGCCTGAAAGAGGATTTCTGGGACAAAAGGTAAATGTTTTAGTAATTTTGTTGGATATTGCCAATTTTCCCTCCACAGAGGTGGTGACAATAGCAGGCAATATATGACCAGCAATGTATGACAATCCCAGACTCTCCACAGCCTCGTCAACAACGCCCCTGACAGGCCCAAGTGTGTGTTGTTCCCCTCCCTGTGTCCGTGTGTTCTCATTGTTCAACTCCCACTTATGAGTGAGACCATGTGGCATTTAGTTTTCTGTTCCTGTGTTAGTTTGCTGAGAATGGTTTCCAGCTTCATCCATGTCCCTGCAAAGGACATGAACTCATTCTGTTTCATGGCTGCATGGTATTCCATGGTGTATATGTGCCACATTTTCTTTATCCAGTCTATCACTGATGGGCATCTGGGTTGGTTCCAAGTCTTCGCTATTGTAAAGTGAAGAGCATCCCTTTTATCCATACCTGTCTGCTCTACAGAGCGGCACCAGCAAAGAAGCTATGCCCCTCCTCTGCCCCAGCCTGCAGTGCTGTGGACGACCTGTTTCCCACCCTCACTCACACCCTCTCTGTGGTAACCAGACGAGGCCCCTCCCCTACACAGCCTAAGGTAGAACTCTGGAAGCTTTCCTTCTTTTATGGGACCTGTCCAAGACTTTTGCCCAATTTTCCATCAGGTTTACAAGTAGGCTGTAAAACATTTAGAAGATAAGGGGGTTGGCCCTTTTGAGAAGCCCATGGCAAGCATCTCCCTTTCTTGGTTATGGGCTACTTGGAAAAAAACTGTATCTCATTTACCCCCATTCCCCCAACACTAAGCACAATGCTGAGACGTAGTGTGTTAATAAATGACAAAAAATTATTGGTGTTAGAATAAAGTCAAGGCTACCCGAGTTGCTAAATAGGCTAAAAGGCTGCATAATTACCCTATGCAAAATGACATTCATACCAAGGGCAAGGGAAAAAGCATAATAAAAGGGGAATCTAGTTACCATAGTGACCCTGTTCTGCTGAAACAAAAACACTCAACAGGATTTAACGAAGAATTAATAGCCATCATGATTGTTATTGATTCTGACAAAGACGGTGGTGGAAGACAAGAAGGGAGAAGGAAAAGCAGGCAACAGAGGGGTGGAAGGGGAGGGAGAACTGTGTGAAGAACATCTAATAATCCTTGGAAATTAACTAGACACATTGCTAAAACTACCTCAGATGAAAATTACACTCCAGAGATAAATTAACACTTTCTCTTTGATAAGCCAAATAGGTGTTTTCACAATCTGCTCTCATGTGCTTTCCATGCCATCTAAAATCACACAACCCAGTGAGGAAAAGGACCCTGATTCCCATTTGCTACATTTCTTCTTATGACTATTACTGGCAAATTTCAATTGTACACTTTTGCCGTTTTACTAATTGTTCACATACATGATCACATATAGGGTAATCACTGACTTCATTTTCTAGTTGCATTAAAGAATGCAGTATCATTCTTTAAATATAATCTTTCATCAAAATATTAGGGTCACATAACACTGTATATTTTGTGGGAAGGGTGACTTCACTTTTCATGTTTTTTAAAAAAACAATAAAAATGATCTTGGCAATGAATTCTTTGCTATTTTTTCTCTTACATACTAACCTCTATCAACTGACTTAGAAGATATCTTTTAATTTTAAAACTATATTGAGTATAAAAGAGCTGGGCTCTCTATTCAGATTTATTCACAGGTGTGTCACACATTTTGACAACGGCCTTTAATAGTCCTAATGAAGATACTGATCCTACCTAACATAATCAAATATGAGGTATATGGTTATTTTTCTTTTTTTCTTTTTTTTTTTTTTTTGAGACGGAGTCTCGCCCTGTTGCCCAGGCTGGAGTACAGCGGCGCGATCTCGGCTCACTGCAAGCTCGGCCTCCCGGGTTCACGCCATTCTCCCACCTCAGCCTCCCAAGTAGCTGGGACTACAGGCGCCTGCCACCACGCTCGGCTAATTTTTTGTATTTTTAGTAGAGACAGGGTTTCACCGTGTTAGTCAGGATGGTCTCGATCTCCTGATGAGGTATATGTTTTAATAGAACAGTAATTTAGAATGCCATTTAGTTCTTCCCTAATTAGAGGGCAAAGTGTTCCCCTGACAGACTCAGTCATGCATTGAGTACTATGCCAGATGCTAGAAATACAAAAATAAATAAGACACTGCTATTCTCAGATAGTTAGCAGTCTTTGGGAGAAAAGAAAATCTGTTAATCAAACACATGCAACAGTGTAAGCCATGCTTTTAATAGCGTTTAGGTACTGCGGGCAGAGGTGAGAGAGTGGCAAACTGGTTGGCCAGGGAGGCTTCCAGAGGAGCTTACTGAGTCAAAGAGGTGTGTAGGCCAAGCTTGGTGGCTTACACCTGTAATCTTAGCACTTTGAGAGGCCGAGGCAGGCAATCACTTGAGCTGAGGAGTTTGAGACCAGCCTGGGCAACATAGTGAAACTCTTTCTCTACAAAAAAATACAAAAATTAGCTGGGTGTCGTGGCATGTGCCTGTAATCCCAGCTACTTAGGAGGCTGAAGCGGGAGAATCGCTTGAACCTGGGAGGAGAAGGTTGCAGTAAGCCAAGATGGTGCCACTGCACTCCAGCCTGGGCAAGAAAGCCAGATCCTGTCTCAAAAAAATAACAACAAAAATAAATAAAGCTATGTAGTAGATTCTCTGGTGGATAAGATAGGGAAGATTGTGTACAAAAGCAACGGTTAAGAGGCCACTCGGAGCAGCCCATAGGTAGCTAAGGAATGGAAAGAATGGAACAGGAGAGAGGTGAGCTATCCATCCTGGAGAGGCAAGGAGAATTCAGATCATGAAGGGCCTCGTACGAGAAGCAGAAACACCTGGACCTTATCCGTAGTTGGTGGAAAGCCCCAGGAAGATTTTCGGCAAGGTGGCATTTCAAGAGACAATTTATGTGGCAATATGGAAAACGGAGTCAGAGAATAAGATATACCCTTGCACTGAGAAAAGATGGAGTGAGGCAGGCGGATCACTTGAGTCCAGGAGTTTGAGTCCAGCTTGGGCAATACGGTGAGACCCTATCTTAAACAAACAAACAGACTGGGAAGGTTTTGGGCAGCTGTTGAAGAAACAAAAGACCCAGGCAGATTGAAGACAGAATTAAAAGGTAATGTTAACCATGGGGAGGAGAAAAAGGGAGGATGACTCAGATTCATGCCTGGACTTGCTAAGGGGATGGGAATACCGGAAAAGACTAGGTTTTGCAGAGGAATTTGATACATTTACCTAAGGACCTGGTGAATTTTAAGTTTCTGTGAACAAACAGGTGGGGATAACCAATAAATTGATAATGAGTCAGATGCTAATAACAATTCCGAGCTGGAGATAAAGGCTTAGGAATTTCCTGTACATACTTAGTGGGTCCATGGAGTTAAAGCTCTAGAAGTACAAGAGATTGCCTGCTGCATTTCGCTGATTAAAATTTAACAATATCAAAAATTGAGTTCCTTACCCTTACTACTGACATCTCAAGTGCTTGAGAGCCACATGTGGCTAGTGACGACTACATCGGACAGCATGGACGTAAAACATCTTCATCATCACAAAACATTCTATTGGACACCATTAAAAGTGAGCATTGATCCAAAGAGAGAGGGCGAGTGGAAGGCAAAGGAAGGACCTTCCAAGGAAACTGCAGATATGTATGAAAAGTCAAATTCAAAAGCCAAGGTTGGAGAGAGAGAGAGCAGGGACTCCAGCACATCGGGGATATTTGACTTCTTCCAGTATGATACTGGGAGAAGCTCTGAGTTACTAAATGCCTTCCTTGAACTACAATGTGCACTTTCCATGCCATCTAAAACCACACAACCCAGTGAGGAAAAGGACCCTGATTCCCATTTGCTACATTTCTTCTTATGACTATTACTGACAAATTTCAATTGTACACTTTTGCCGTTTTACTAATTGTTCATATATATGATCACATATAGGGTAATCACTGACTTCATTTTCTAGTTGCATTAAAGAATGCAGTATCATTCTTTAAATATAAGCCAAGAATGTGCATGAAAGAAAAGTTTGCTAACCTAAAGCTGAAAAATTGACAATATGAGCCAAGTTTTTGTTCCCTGTGTCAGGCACTGACACAGCGGCACTGAGTGCTCTACTGGAGTTAGCTTATTTTTAATCATTTGAATAATCCTCGGGCAGAACATCATCCTTGATTGAGAGAACAGGAAACTGAGGACAACAGACGTTTGAAAATGTGTTAATGTTTCACAGATAATGGCAGAGGACCCCTGGATTCAAACTCAGATCAGTCTAAGTTATAAGTAAAAATTCCACAGTATTTGCTTCTAATCCCCACCTTCAGCAGAGCCCACCTTATGCAAAATCCTTAAGCAAATTTTTAAGGTCTATTGCAAAAGAACAATTATCTCAACAACTCCTTCTGAAGTACATGTTTATAGCTGAGAAATATGTGCTGAAGAAAAGCTGCTCCTACAAAGATCTTCAATTAGTGAAACAGACAACCAACGTTTGCAAAGGACAGAAATGAGCCCCTCATTTGATGGTACATGGTTCTTCAGGTGTTTCCGCTACACCAGTTTTACACACAGAAGACATAAACTCCTTGAAGGTAGGTAATGTCTGATACCTCTCAAGATCCTTCAGAGCACACACTTAAACCGATAAAATTGGGAAAATTATATTAGCAAGGGCATGCAACCAAAATCTGTTAGGGGAATGTGTTGAGAAAGATGCAAGTTTTATTTTTCACACTGTTTTTTTTCTTTTCATTGTATACTTGAGTGGCAAATCACTTTTCTGAAGTCATTTAAATCAAGAGCAACACAGTACATGCTCCTTAAAACAGACTTCTCTAAATAATATTTTGGTCCTGAAGATACCCAACAACCTTGAATCTTTGTCTAAAGATAGCACAAAAAGTGTGTGTGTATAGTGTGTGTGTACAAATACAGGATATCAAGGAGATATATATAATGATCATATATACAAAATATATAATACACACACACACATATATGATCATTAAATGAAGTTACTATGTCTTCACCAGAGGACACATTAACACCATAGGTGGGGCAGACTAAGCTGACTAAATTTCATGGCTTTAAATGATTATGATTTAATGTCTGGTTTTAGTTGTGACATGCAGTGACAATATCCCTATAGATCATATTATACATAAAGTAATTACAATTCATTTCACAAATAGTTGATAAAACTCATGATCTCACAATCTAGTCTCAAATACAAATCTAGTCCCTAGGTATTTTTGAGATTTGGGTCTTTGCCTTAAAAATCATCGATACCTGAAAAACACGTAGTAAACTGAGCATCACACACCAAGTTAATGTATTGAAGTTGTGCAGGGAGAAGAAAGTTTATCCTAAAATGAATTCTTAAATATTTATCTTGATATAGTAGATTACTAATTGTTGCACTAATGAAAAATACTTAAATACTACCTTCTGAGATAAAGGAATAAAGTGATCTCCAAATGTATTTAAGCTGTGGTTACCTTATGCTTACATTGCAACCCTAGTGTCAACCAAGATATTCACCAATAATTCATTTAAAATTTAGGATAACAAACAAACAAAAATCCCAAGTAACCCAAAAAAGTTCCTGAGGAAAATAATTACATCTTCACACAAAGTCTTTAGAACATTATATTTCATAAAAGACAATGATAAAAAAGTACAAACATTTCCATGAGAAGCAAAAAAAGAAGAAAAGTGGGATACAAGAAATTACTAGCATGTATTTCAGTGCATTTATGTAGAAGCCTTTCATCTAAATAAATAAAATAATCTTAAGTACACTTCCTCTTTCTGATAAACAGTACTACGACCATTTTAGTTCTCTCAACTGGCATACTTGCAAATCCAAGACAATAAATCTAGAATAGTATTTATTTGAAAAACACATAAAGAAATATATCAAAGACAAGCAAAGGCCAAATAAAATGACAAAATCTGCTTTCACTTGTAGGAAGCCTCCAGAAAGAGAATATTGTATTGGACATTTTTCCACTTTGTTTTAAAACAGGTATCAGTATCTTGGCTGGCAAAAGGGTATATAAGGAAGTTTTTAATACATAACTGTATCTACTTAATATTATGAAGTTTTGTTACTGAATACCTTTTCACAAAAACAAAAACTTAAATGTAGATTTAAAAAATACTCATAAAACCTAGTTTTGGCAAAAAATTAACTATCTCCACTGTGAATTAGATATCATGTTACAGCAAATGTGTACTCTTTTCCTTTTCTTCTCTACAGACAGGCCCATTAGTCATTACGTCTTTCTGTAGTTGAAAAGCACCATGTAATTTTCCCAGTTAGTGCCACAGGGACCTCCTAGTAGCCCTAAGTCCACATATACGGGTTTCTTGACTTTGACACTAGGAAATACAACAGGTAAGTTATCAGAGGATGTCTTCATAATTTCAGAAAGATCTCAATTTGCTTGACTTCATTTGTTTAGAAATGAACTAATAATACTCTTTCCATAGACATACCTAGCATTGCACTGGATATGGAATAGGCAATCAATATATGTTCATTAATAAATCCTCCAAACATACTATAAAGAAGATAATTTGCATTTGCAATATATTTGTTAATCTTTATGTAATAATTTATTGTCATACAATGAAGATAAATGGGCACAGCTCTGTCACTTACAGAAACATATTAAGGTCACCGTTTATAGGCAGAAGTAATTTTAGGTCTACACTAAAAAAGCAAACCAAACAAACAAAAAGCAAACTAATTAGGTGGTTTTCACGAGATGACAAACCATGTTCAAAACGGAAAAAAAGAAAAGTGTTTATATCTCACTCCTGAAACAAAAATTAACGTCAGACTTAAGAAAATAAGGCAGATACTAGTAGTACTAAGTTTTCTTGAAACTGTAAAATATATATAAAAATGAAAAGATACCGAATGTGGACAGCTCCACATTGATCAACAAATGTTAACATTCTCAATCTTTCATTGACTTTAAAAACTATGTAATAGAAACAGAAAATGAACTGATACACAAATTAAGTACAAATATCGTAATTTTCAGAAGGTTTGATTTTTCATTATTTTGACTACCACAAAAAAACCTGAAACATAAATATTTTGGAAATAGTTCTAAGAAATATGAAAATATTTTGTTTGGTATTATAACAGAGAAGCTATCCATTTTCTCAAAGTGTAAGAATTCAATTATTTTATGATTTAGTTTGTGGTCATTTGTGTTATCAATATTGCCATAAAAATGACACTTTAAAATAACACTTACAATCTGAGATAAATACCATAGTTCTGTTTTAGGTAAACAATCCTTGAGGCAAACAAATATTATCCAAACGTCTCTCATATATAGATTTCTATTGTTCATCATTGTTGTTGAAGATTCATTTTATAGATATTTAATTTTTTGTTTACAATTTGTGAAAATATCAAGATATTTTAAAGAATCTTTACAATTGCTAATTTAAAAAAAAAAATACCGTTTGGCTTTACTGTGGAAAAGTTCATCCAAAATTAAGATCTGTACTTGATATCAGGTAGTAAGACCTTTTTTCAGAGAACAGTCATATGAAGATAACTGGACAAAGCCCTGACAATCATGCAAACATATAAGATACTACATATAGAAGACATTAGAGCATCAGTGCACTGAATAACTCATCATGTATTTTAAGGTAATTCTATTAAATTATACTTTTTAGATACTACAAAGACATAATAGTATCAGCACACTGAATAACTGATCATGTATTTTAAGATAATTCTATTAAATTATACTTTCAGAAAGAAAATTTTAGTAATTAATACCAGAGATATAATCTCTTAAAAGTGAAAAAAACAAAATATAATTTGAATGAAACTAACATTCAAGGGTCCCCTCCAAAAGTGAAATTCTGTCTGAGAACTAAACTTAAAATTTGTTTTTATCTACTAAGTATTTATCTTCATAAAAATAGAATATTTAATTCTTATCTAATAGTATAATTCATTTGTATATTATAAGCACTATTGGGTTTTCTTCCATAGATCATTCTTTTAAAAAAACTGACTTGATTCTTTTTAAATGAAGATACTTTTTTTGGCTCTTCTGAACTGGAAATAATAAAAGTGCTGTTCACTGTGAATTAAAAAAAAATACAGAGTATAAACACACAACCTTGGAAACATTTTTTGAGGCACAAAATCCCTGACACACCAGAGATACATGAAAGACATTTAACATAAAGAGGTCCTTTATATCATGTCACATCACAACTTTTAAGATTTTCTTGGTAATACTCATGCAATATGCATAAACAATATGGTTGTGATTTCTAGCAAAATCAGATGAGATTGCAAGCAAGGAAAAACATAGGTAATCCCGGTAGGAAGAAAAGCTGTTTAAGTCCTTTCTTCTTTCCCTTTAAAGCCTAAGAAAGCTGTGACTTCTTCCACACAAAAGGCTGAGGTCTAAAGCTCAAAACTAGTATAACAGTTTACTGTATTAGTTGGCTGTCAATTATTGACAGTTCCTTCATTTCACACAAGGGTTAACCTTTGTTTAGTGACATAAATTTAGTGAGTTTTTTTTCATGCAAATAAAAAATGTCTATAAAAGTCCAATAAAGGTATAACCAATTACATGCAAAACTGCAACACATCTAATTTTTCAACAATTTGCACACATTAATTTATATCACATATATACAAAATATGTTTAAACGGAAATAAAAGCATTCTCTTGAATTCAATTATAGATTTTAGTATAAAAATTTTTCTCTTCATAGGGAGCTCTCTTAACTTCCAACCTTAAGTAGTGGCTTCCAGTTTCTGCGATGTTCGCCATAGGGGTGTGTCTCAGAGCAGGGAGGATGGGTGAGAGAAGGGTGACTGTATATAGTCCCACTCTGTAAACATTGAGGACTGCTGGCTCTTCTCAAGGAAAAGGGCACTGTGACACAGCCAATCGCTGACCTCCACTAAGAGTGCGCTCCAAGTTTATGATCCAGCATTGTGGTCTATCTTGCCACGACAACCATTTCTTTTAATAGTCTTCGATTGGAGCTAACTCTGGCATGAGGTTTACAGATATGTTTGTATACAACCTATCAACCAGTATTTTTGGCCTATATATTAAATTGTTCAACCCATCGATGTACTGACGCTCCTTGGAATACCTTAGTAATTTATACCTATAGTTTTAGAGGAAAAAAAAAAGGAACAAAACATGTTCAAAAAGGAAAACTGACAAGGACTGTGTTCAAGGTCATCTTATAATTAAAGCACTTAATGCTCTTTACAATTTCTGGTTCTTGTGCATAATTTAAGAATCTCTAAACCATTATTCTAAATTAGCAATTTTACTACCCAAAAAATGCCACCTGAAAACATTATTTTGCACTTTTACAATTAGACATTTTTAGTAAATGAAACGTTACGTTTTGTTACGTAAATACTTTTACATAGTTAACCAGGCTCTTTAACGTAAATATATATATTTATTAATACATACATATCTCTTCAAAACAAGCACCAAAAATGCTTCCTTCTGTAAAGATTCCCTTCAGCAAAAAATACTTTCCTTCCATTATGAAAATTCCCTTCAGCAGCTTTTTTGGGGTTCAATGCATTTTTATTTACCTTTCATATATTCAACAACTTTGGAAACCATGGTATCTGAAGATAACATTCAACTTACCGTCCTAAAAACTGGACTTCACCTCTATGGTGATGAGGAATTGACTTGTATTTTCCTAAGTCTCCCTCTGGTCTGGTTACATTATATCCAGCATAGTGAACTCTACAATACCATATATGGAAATGAAAATACAGGGAAATAAAATATGAAAATGGGTTATGTGAGTTCAATTTTAAAACACAAAAGAATGCTCTAATCCAGGGTTCCCCAACCCCTAGGCCACAAACCAGTATAGGTCTATGGCCTGCTGAAAACTGGGCCACACAGCAGGAGGTGAGCAATCATTACTGCCTGAGCTCCACCTCCTGTCAGACCACCGAACGGCATTAGATTTTCAGAGGAACACAAACCCTATTGTAAATGCACACATGAGGGATCTAGTTTGCGTGCTCCTTATGAGAATCTAATGCCTGATGATCTGAGGTGGAACAGTTTTCTCCCGAAACCATTCTCCCGGGTCCATGGAAAAATTGTCTTCCAGGAGACTGGTCCCTGGTGCCAAAAAAGTTGGGGACTGCTGCTCTAATCTATATGTTGCCAGTAATTTCAGAAAGCAGTCTTAATGAAAAAAAGGAGAAACACAAAATAGGGTTTAGAAACCTCAAACATTTCCCATCCCGAAGAATCTTCTTGGAATAGATAAGTATTACAATTTACTTAATATAAATAAGATTTATAAAAATTCTATTAGTGAACAATTTGTACCTCAACATACCTGTTCCAAAGGTCATCATCTTCTCCTCCCCATCCCCAGAAGGCATTAGGAAAACCATTGATCTTTCTAAATTGTTCCACTGTCAGCCCACTTACACCACCAAAAAATTCTTTATATGGAAGACTAGAAAAGAAAGATACAGTATTCTAAAAATAAAATCATAATAGTTTCCCATGTGAAATGAAGGTTTCAGTCTTTTGTGTGCTTTGCAAAATATGTCTTTATATTCTATATAGACAATTATGTTAGAAAATGTGAAGTACAGCAAGATACAAAACATCTTTATATTCTAGTGACACAAGTACATGTAAATGTGTTATGTTAAACGTAAAGCACTTATGGAAACCTAAATTTAATATTTAGTATACAAATAAGGCTCAAAACAAAACCTGTAAGGCTCAAAACCCAGTGCCCCAAAATTGTATATTTTGACAACAAAAGTAAACATGATTAAGTATATTAATAATGGTCAATGCATGTCAGATCTTCCTAAATTAGTAACACTTAAAAAATTAACTGAATTATAAATGCATTAGTTATTATATAAAGCAGGATAAATATCAATTACAAAAGACAACTCTAGCATTTAATTTTCTAGTTGCCTACTTTTATAATGATCTTATCTGTCAGGATTATACTCTCAAAATATTTACGGATATTTACAAATATATTCATTTTCAATGCACTGATATTCACAGAAATAACTATATTTTTATTTGGATTTTATTTTCCTTACCCTTCCCTAACTCATATTCCAAGGAATGTGTCAAACGATGCAATGTGTTTAAACTTTTCTAAACTTTATTTTTACTCAGCTAAACTGTGTGTTCAGGTATAGATTGGCTTTCTGACGTTTAGGCAGCGTCCCTAGACCTGCAATCCTGAATACATTCCCATGGACTGAAACATGCCCCTGGGGAGCAGATGTCAGAGCAGAGAAAACGTGACCATGCACAGCACCCAAAAATCAAGCTGAGGGAAACCTGGCTGCGACCACAGCAAAGCTGTCTCAGAGGAGGGAGCTTTTCGTTAGAGACTCGCCTCACATTCTGAGAAGGACGTGCTGTCTGCCAGCTGAGGTCTTGTGTGGCACACGGACCAAGAAAGAGTAGTTCCTTCATGGAAGCCTAGGGTTGTAAGAGAAAGCAGTCTTGCCCTCACCCTAGGTCAAAGGTACTCCAAGATGGTAATAGCAACACTGACCCTAAAGACAACCATACTCTCCTGTGACCTCTCAAGGCTCACTCTTGGGAGCTTAGTGTTCTGGTATTTTAGTAAGATTAGCTGGGGGTTCCATAGGACCAATACGCTTTCTTGGCACCGTGTACTTCCCACATCAGATGGATTATTCTTTTCCAGGCTAGTAGTTTAGGAAAAACCTGAGATCGTCAGATAGGGAGCCATGAATAAATGTGTCTGTGTGTTTACTGACGTGTATAAATCAGCAAGCCTATCAATTCCATTTACTGCTCTAAGTGGAAATAATCAATTGTACTATACAAGAATGGAAAGTTAGGTAAAATGAAGGTATAACAGATAAACTAAAGAGAAAACAAAATCCAACAAGTAAAACTCTTGCAGTGTTTATCTTACACTGTCCAAAGTGGGAGAGACACCACACCTGAGGGTCTGAGTTCTCTGGTCAGCAGCAGTGTGGCCACCACTGTGGGGCAGGGACGCTTCACCAGGCTTCATCCCACAGCTGAAGTCTATGCACTGTCCAGCCCAGGCCTTGATCTACTGCCATTCTCCCTGAGCTACATTCTAATTACTATCCAAACGTCCAAGATGCCTAACCAATCCAGGGACTATTCTAGATGGATATGAATACAGCTGACCCTTGAACAACACAGGTTTGAGCTGCACAAGTCCACTGATACACAATTTTTTTTTCAATAAAAGTTACATTGAATGTGCCTCTCCTGCCTCCTTTTCCATCTTCAACTCTTTCACCTTGCCACCCTTGGGACCCCAAGACCAACCCCTCCTCTTCGTTAGCCTACTCCACGTGAGGACGATGAGGATGAAGACCTTTAGGATGATCCACTTCCACTTAATGGACAGTAAATATATTTTCCCTTATGATTTTCTTAATAACATCTTCTCTCTAGCTTACTTTACGGTAAGAATATGGTATACAGTACACATAACATACAAAATATGTGTTACTCAATTGTTTACATTATTGATAAGGCTTTTGGTTAACAGTAGGCTATTAGTAGTTAAGCTATTGGGGAGTAAAAAGTTATACTAGATTTTCAGCTGCATTCTGGTGGGGGAGGGGGGTAGTCACCACTCTAACCCTTGCATTACTCAAGGGTCAACTGTGTTTATTAGAAATTGACATTTACAACTTAACAACAAATTATTTAGACAAAAAACAAATTAATTTAGAATTTAACAATGAATTAATTTAGAATTCCTAGTTTATATGACCTTTATGATTTTTTGTGTGTGTGTGAAAATCAGTTACCCTGTATCTAATTGGATTCTAGCAAACTGACCAAAATCAAGTTTCCAGAAGTGATAAGAACCAGACTGTGAACCTTGATGGCCTTCTTCAAGGTAACCCCATACTCAAAGTTCAGATACAGAGGTAATAAAGAAAAACGTTTTCTAATGATAACAATGACTAGCAAAAAAAAAAAAAAAAAGGGAGGAGGAGGAGGTGGAGAAGGAGCAGCAGGAAGGAAGGAAGAAAGAGGAAGAAGCAGGGAGGGGGAAGGAGGGGAGCGGGAGTGGGGAGGAGGAAGAGGAAGAAGAAGAAAGAAGCAAGCATTATTTTCCTGCTTGTGTCAGACTTTTTGCTTCTCTCTACTCTGTTGATTAGCACTAGGCAAAACTGTTGACACAGGCAACATCTTCCTGCCCTAAGCAACAAAAAGCTTTCTTTTCTCTCCACTCCCATTAGCCAATGAAAACTGTGATCCTTTCCCCAGGTTAGACCTGCATTCTTTCAGGTCCTTTTAAGTTACTATCTCAGCTCTGGTAACTGTTCACATTTTAAATTATCTCCAATTAGAGAAGGAAAAAATTTGGTTTTCTTATTATGAAGGGGCAGGTCAAGAATGCATAGTTTAGGAAGAAGATAAACAGCACTTTGTGGCCCTCCAAACCATCACTGGGGGAGAGCAGACAGGAGTCAAGATGAGTTATGCACCTACCACACAGCAGGCACAGAGCACATGTGATCTCACAGCAGCAATATGGATGGGATCTATTATCCCAGTGAACAAGGAATATATCTTCAGAGATGCAAGTGACTAACCTGTAAGTCCTGGAACTGTAAGTGTGAGAATCCAAGTTTAAATCTGTGTTTCACTGCAGAAACCAGGCTCTCTTTCCCACCACACCACATTCAAACTTCTGTGTAAGGAAGCACCCACGGGAACGAAAAGCCACTCTGTGTCCTGGCTCCCCAGGAGGACATGATAGAGTTAAAGATGATATTCTTGGGGTTCTTGAGTTCTCTCAGATTTAGGGACATAATGCAGCTACCATTTCAATGCTATGACTGTGCAATTACATCGTACAATATCAGGAATGGTGCACATTACTTACATATACATGTATTTATCCAGCTTTGCAGCAAAATGACGTGGCATTTCTCCACATCCGTAATAGTTTCGGTCGTTTTCAGGTAGATGATCCACATCGTGGAAGATTACACAGTCCCAGACACTGTCTTTCATGGCCTCTTTGAAGCCCACATTGAAGAGCATTGCACGGTTAAAAGGTTGTGTGCCAGTCTTCATGGAGCAGACCGAGAGAAGAAAATAGAAATGTATTCACACTTCATCATCTGACTTTTTTTCTTTTCTTTTTTTTTTCTTTTTACTAGAGACAGGGTTTCAACATGTTGGCCAGTCTGGTCTCCAACTACTGACCTCATGATCCGCCCACCTTGGCCTCCCAAAGTGCTGGGATTACAGACGTGAGCCACCGCACCGGGCCCCCATCTGACTTTTTTCTATTATTTTTCAAACTTGTTGCATTATGGTCAAATGATTACAATAATTAGACCCAAATGAAATAGACAAATAATAAACACACTTCAGGATTTTCAAATATACTGTTTAAATTTACTTACTATATTATTTTATAATTTAACAACATAGAAGAAAACAGTGTATAGTCCATTAGTACATCAGCACATTTATATAATTGATATTTCTGCTCTACTTCAAACACATCAGGATATAGATTACTTGTGGCGAGAAAAAAAAGTCATAAAAAATAATATAGGTTTTATTTTTTTAGTAGAGCTTGCCATATGCTGTCAAGACTAAGAGAAAAGTGGAAATGACTCAACAGTGACCCTTCTCTAAAGTACTAACACCAGGGAGGTCTAACTTTCTATTATTAATGCTTATAATAAATACCAAGAGCATTTTAGAGAAAAAACAATTGGAACTTATTACACAAAGCCCAACTTCCTTTATTACAACCATTTCCCTTTATTATTACAGAAAATACATTAAAGTACATGGGCAATAAATAGTTTCTATTATTGCTTATGATAAAGATTAAGGGCATTTTAAGGGACGAAAAATAGAATTTTATTATACAGAACCCAACTCCCTATATTACAACCATTGTCCTTTATTTATCAGTGAACATATATTAAGGTGCACTGGCAATAAAAAACCTTCATTCTGCATCTAAAGAAAATTAAAGAGCATTTACCAATGTCTTAGCAACATTTATCAAAACCATTTCTAAAATATATTTTAAAAAGGATCATTACAGAAGTGAATGAGACACACATTGTGGTCATCATCAGAGCGCTGCCTCAAGAGTGAAAAATTACTAATTTTTAGTCCTAGGCCTTGCACTAACTTGAAGTAATAGAAGTCACTATTTTTTACAGCCTCTTTTTTCACCAGTGAAATAGAATAAAAAGAAAAGGGAGTTAAATTATAATGTTATGACTAGTACATCAACATCTGCTTTAACAAACTACCTTCCTTTAAGGTTTTAAAAATCGTTTTTATTAAACGTGGATATAACACTCAAAGGCTTATAACAGAAATAAAAAGTTCCATATCTAATCCATCTCCATCCCCCAGGAGCAATACATTTCAACTCTTCCCGTTTATTCTGGTATTTATCTACATATTTTGAGGAAATTAGAGTCCTGATACTTCTTGCTTCTTTCACTTTACACACTGTCTCTTGACTTCTTATCATGGTAGTGGAGGACTTAAACCACCACACCTCTTGCCCCTACCTCTATTCTCCCAATACAGTTTTAACATAATTTTTGGTTAAATCAAGAATTTACATTATTAGGACTATGTAAATATTTAATATTTCTTCAGTGATGAATAAATTGATTCTGCTTTCTTTTGCAAACTGGGAGTAACTATAGTTTTCTATATAACTACTATATTATTACTTTGTACAAAAGGCCCAAGAAATACGCCCTACACCTATTAATAATTGATGTAATCATTCAAACACATCAAATCATCTATCAATTCCTTCTCCATCTCTCAAGCCCAACTCTCCCTTGCCCTCTCCAGACCATGTGTGACTATCAGCTGGGTTGTCTTCACGCCCTAAATCACCCACGCCTTTTCCTTGGCTTTCTCAATTTGCTGAGGCACATTCTTCGGGAGCTTCCTAAGTAAAGACCCATGGAGAATACGTTTTTAGCCAATTAATGACTGAAAATGCCATTAGTCGACTCTCACATTTGTCATTTTGACTGGGTAAAAAATTCCAGGGAAAAAAAATTTTCCAGTATTGCTGAGAATGTTCATAGGTTTCTGATTCATAATCATTTATCATTTTTCCTAGAATTCCCAGCATTCTAAAACTTTTGTAATATCTTCTTTTCCATTTGTATTCTAAAATTTTAAAATAATACATTTCAAGGCAGATTTGTATCTTACTCATGTGTGCACGTGGGGCCCCTTTAATCTAAAGATTCCCACCCTCACTTTGGGGAAATTTTCTCATGGTCTGTGGTCATTTGTCTCTCACTCCCCTCAAGTTTTTTTCTGCTGTATTTTTTTACAGTACCTTGATTAGTGAATGTTATTAACTATCTACTGATGTGTAACAAATCATAGCAAAATTTAGTGGCTTAAAAAAGTAATAGTCTCAGCCTGGGCAACATGGTGAAACCCCAACTCTACAAAAAATACAAAATTTAGCCAGGCATGGTGGCATGTGCCTATAGTCCCAGCTACTCAGGAAGCTGAGGTGGGAAGACAGCTTGAGCCCGGGAGGTCGAGGCTGCAGTGAGTCGAGATTGCATCACTGTACTCCAGCCTGGACAACAGAGAGAGACCCTGTCGAATGAATGAATGATTGAATGAATGAATGAATGAAATAATCATTTATCATGCTGATGGCTTCTGGGGAGAGGGAATTCTGGGAGCAGCATGGAGATGCCTCAACTCTGCTCCATTAAGTTCAGGGCCTCAGCTGGAAGACTAAAGGCTGGGCAGCTGGACACGTTGGAAGGCTTGACTAGGGGCAGAAGGATCCACTTCCAAGGTGACTCACTCGCGTGGCTGTGAGATGGTGCTGGCAAGCTGGCTCTTCTCCACAGGGCTGCTTGGGCATCCATATGACAGGGCAGCAGCCTTCCCCAACAGCAACTGATCCAAGAGATCAAGGCGGAAGCAGCAACATCTTTTATGACCTAGCCTCAAAAGCCATGTACTGTCCCTCCCACAGTACGCGGCTCCCCGTGCAAAGCAGTCCTTATTCGCTGTGGGAAGACTACACCGGGTCTGATTACAAGGAGGCAAAGACCCCTGGGGGCCACCTTAGAGGGTGGTTACTTCCATGACACACTGGTACTCTTAGATAGATTCTTTTATTTTCTTAGCTTTGGTTCTATTTGGGGGAGTTATTTTATCTTCCAGCCATTCTATTGAAAGTTTTGTTTTAGTTATTTTCATTTTTTCAATAACTTTCTTATTCTCTGATTATTCTTCATGATATACTATTTCTGTTCCATAGATTATCTTTCCTTCCCTCATTATAGATCCTGATGGTGAGATTTTGTTCTTTTTCAAGATTTCCTCTGCTTCCTCCATTATCTGTATTTTCTACACTTCCTTTTTGGCTTGCATTTGTCTCCTCCTGTGGAGGATTTCTTCAGATATCTGGGGATCCTTGACTTGCCCAATCATGTTGGAGAATAAGGCACTCAACAGGTGAGGGTGAAATGGGAAAAGTTCCCTTATGCCCCTCGCAGGGTATACGATGGGGGTGTGGCTCGCTTTTTCAGTGCCCTGCTACTCAAACCTCTAGGGGAAACAGGGAGACGGGCAGGTTGTGGGGCTCTGAGCCCACGGCAGTGTCTGGGGGTGAATGTTTACAGCTGAAGCTTCGGTGGGCCTGTGTTACATACAGGATGTTCTTTCAGTTTAGCCGTCCATAGGTGGCTTGTGTTTATCAGCTCAGTTACACTCTCTGCCTTATCACAAGGACAGAGGGCTTCCTGTATCCCATATCTTGCCTTGGTGTACTGGAAGGATCAGACCACGTGGGCGCTTGGAGAATGAGTGCAAGGTTTTATTGAGTGGAAGTAGCTCTCAGCAGATGAATGGGGAGCCAGAGGGAGATGGAGCAGGAAGGTGGTTTTCCCCTGGAGTTGGGCTGCTCAGAGGCCGGGCTCTCCTCCAACAGCCCTGGTCAAACTTGGTGTTGTTCCACCAGTCGATGGCCTGCCGGCGTCTGCCGGTGTGGTATGCTCTTCCGCTGGTGTGTTCCTCTCAACATCCACCTGCTTGTGTCTCTTCCTGCCAGGATCTCGGGGGCTTTTATAGGATGGGGGCATGATAGGCCAGGGTGGTCTTGGGAAATGCAACAATTGGGCATGAAAACAGAAATGCTTGTCCTCACCTAGGTCCACGGGACAGGCCCAGCAGTGAAGCCTTCACCAGGGACCCACCCTTCTCTACCAAGCACTTCCCTGCCCACCTCCCGTATCAAGAGGAATACATATGCAAGTATTACTGCAAACCACTCTTGACCCATATAAGCACAGACACACACACATCCCTGAACCAAACTGAAACAACAAACAAAAGTAGGCACGGCTCAGGAAGCAGCAATGCCTTTCTTTATTCAGGACAAAAACGCTGGCATCATGTTTGACTTTTCTCCATCACTCAGGCTACATACCCAATTCTTCGGCAACTCATACCACTTTAAAACCCAAGGTGGCGGAAACCCAACCACTGCTCACCACCTCCTCCACGACCACAGCTGCCCAAATGGTAACCATCTCCTACCCGGACAACTGCTAAAGCTGTCTGATGCTCTCCTTGCGTTAGCCATATCCCTCTACAGCTATTATTCTTAACACAGTAGCCAGAGTCATTTTGTAAACTTAGATTAAGTTGCTCCTCTACTTAAGACATTCCAGAAGGCAGTGGAGGGTTTTAAGTGGAGGAGAGACTTACATTAGGTCAGTATACATTAATACAAAACTACCACCTACCACATACATCTCAATGTGAAATATGAGGTAACAATACCAAAAGTGGTACAAGCTGGCATGGAGAACTGGTCTTCAAGTGTTACCAGACTTTCTTTAGGTTTCTAAAACATCACTTTATCCAGTGTCTTCTGAAGGTTCTACATAAAGGAATGACTTAATCTACCTGACACAGGGTAATCCAAGCCCTCACCCTGCACTTCCTTATTTGCTTCTCTGATTTCCTCCCCAGAATGTTCCTCAGCTGATGCTCTGGCAACACCGACCTCTTTGCTCAAACACACCAAGTATTCTCCTGCCTTCTCCAGAGTGCACAGCCTCTACATCAGCATGGCGTTCTCCTCTACATCATTTCAGGATGCTCTGATCTCACCTCCCCAGAGAGGTCTTCCCCAAATGCTCTGCAAAAAAGAGCACCTCTACCCGCCCTTACCACCCTCTGCCCTGAGTGCCATGGAGACACTGCACAATGATTTACTACAGCCCGTCCTTCTGGGCCAGCAAAAGAAGGGACCTTGTCTGGTTTGTTCACTGCCATATTCCTTTTGTTGAATGAATGAAACTGGGCTGCAGGGAGCTGATAAAGTGACAGGCTGGCCTTTTCCTTTAGAGACCTTCAAATATCAGATTTGGACTCTTTTTCCTGGAGATAATTTATTTCTCTAGCGAAGACACCACTACGTCCTGCCACAGCTTGAGGGGTGGGGGGATTCACACCGGGCTGTTGGCTTCAAAAGGCCAGACAGGGAAGGCCTGGGGTCCCTAAGATCAGCATGCAGACTTACTCAATCCCCCTGGTTTCAGGCCCTACCACACAGCTGCGTCAGCACTCTCAGGAGCTTCCTGCTACACTTTTTCCACAGGATCAACTGGAAAAAGTTGCTACAAGATACAACAGAGTAATCACCTGGCAGTACAAGTAAAGATGAGCAACTGGGAATGTGGCTGTTTTGTAGTCAAACTTTTAAACAATCTCCTTACTTTAGCACAGTGCTTCAGCCTACCTTCAGTGACAGCACTGAGACAGAGGTGTGTCCAGCAAATTGAGTCTAGTCTTGTCACATCACCCTCTACAAGCACGTGGGTTTGCACATCCTCTGTTCTGCTAGGCATCAGCACTCCATCTGCTTCCTGACTTAACAGAAACGTGTGAAAATCTCTCACCCACGACTTTCTGTCCTTGAGGTTTAATAACTTTTCAAAAGTTTTTTTTCTTTCACTCTCATTTTAGGAGTTTGGAAAGAAGTAGTGAACCCATGTCCATCCTCCATATTTAACTAGAATTCCTGAGCTGCTCTTCAGTTGCTTAGCACTCCCCGGGTACCTGTCTAGCAGAAAAATTACTTTTCTATTTCAAATATGGTGAAGATGTTTCTACCTCAAAACCTCACTCCATCAAATACACGGTCCTGAATTGATACTGATCAAGCCTGAGACTCAGACTTAAAAGGTTTGAAAATAAAAACGCAGACCTTAGTTGCCTTGCAAAGATTGCTCCATCACATACACCAAAAAACCAGTCAACTCTCAGAATAATATGCCTTTAAAAACAGAGACAGGCCACAGTGACTCATGCTTGTAGTCCCAGCACTTTGGGAGGCTGAGGCAGGTGGATCATGAGGTCAGGAGATCCAGACCATCCTGGCAACATGGAGAAACCCTCTCTCTACTAAAAATACAAAAATTTGCTGGGTGTGGTGGCACATGCCTATAGTCCCAGTTACTTGGGAGGCTGAGGCATGAGAATCACTTGAACCCAGGAGGTAGAGGTCGCAGTGAGCCAAGATCGCGCCACTGCACTTCAGCCTGGCAACAGAGCGAGGCTCCGTCTTAAAACAAACAAACAAGCAAACAAACCACAGAGACAGCTCTCTCCCCTCTCAATACATTATGCGGAATTGAAGTTTACACAAAGGAAACCAGCACTTTCCTAGATCAGTAAAACTGATGTACAAATCTACAACCACAGCTACCATGAAAGCAGATAAAAATTTTCACTTGTTAGGTAAAAAAAGTCACATTTCACGGTATAGACTATTACATTAAAAAGTACATAAGGCACAAAACTTAAAGGATGATTTACACACACAGAAGTATGGTATGTTATATTTAATACCAAGCATTTCCATGGAGAAAAAGCAGAGGTAAAAAGCTAAGAGTGAGAAACTAAAAAAAAAAAAAAAAAAAAAGGCAGATTTAGAATAAAGGAACTGGAGACACTATAACCATCTTAGGAATAAAAAATTTGAGTATTTTCCAAAAATTAGCCGGACATGATGGTGAGTGCCTGTAATCCCAGCTACTCGGGAGGCTAAGGCAGGAGAATCACTTGCACCTGGGAGGCAGAGGTTGCAGTGAGCCAAGACTGCGCTATTGCACTCCAGCCTGGGCGACAGAGGGAGACTCCATCTTAAAAACAAAAATTTTTTTGAGTATTTTTCTACCAAAAGAAAAGATAAAATTATCTAATAATACAAGCCAGGTAACTTTGTCTATCATTTATACTGTTACTTATCTATTGAAAACTAAGGAAATAAAGCCTAGCGGACTTTTTAGTAGAAACTGACAAGCAGAGTCAATGGAACGCAGAGACCAGAAACAGACCTGCATACATATGACATGTATATGTTAAGTGATTTTCAACAAAGGTGCTAAAGCAATTCAATGGTAAAAACAGTCTTTTCAACAAGTGGTGATGAAACAACTACATGAAACTTCACTCTTAGCTCATATCATATCTAAAGATTAACTCAATGATTAGCCTAAGTGTAAGCTTAAAACTATTAAGCTTCTGGAAGAATGAGAAAATCATAGAGAACAATTTCTCAAATATAATACAAAAAGCACATGCTATAAAAACAAAAATCAATAAATTGGACTTCCATCAAAATTTAAAACTTGCTTTTCAAAAGAGTCAAAAAAATAAAAAGGCAAGCCATAGACTACAAGATATTTGCAAAACGTATGTCTTACAAAAGACTTGTATTTAAAATATATAAAGAATTCTTACAACTCAGTAAAACAAAGACAACTCAATTGAACAATGAGCAAAAGAGCTGAACAGAAATTTCACCGAAGAAGGCCTATGGGTAGCAAATAAGTGAATGAAAAGATGATTGACATTAGTAATCAGGGAAATAAGATACTACCACAGACCCACTAAAATGGCTAAGATTAAAAAGACTGACCATACCAAGTGCTGGCAATGATGTGAAGCAATTGGAAAGGTCAATATACATTAACAGAAAATTACCATCTATCACATACACTTAAATGTGAAATATGAGGTGACAATACCAAAGTGATATAAGCTGGCATGGAGAACTGGTCTTCAGGTGTTATCAGATCTTTTTTAGGTTTCCAAAACATCACTCTGTCCATGTTTAGAAATAATGTAGAAAATTACATTCTTTCTTTTTTTTTTTTAATTTTTTGAGACAGAGTCTCGCTCTGCCGCCCAGGCTGAAGTGCAGTGGTGTAATCTTGGCTCACTGCCAACTCCACCTCCTGGGTTCAAGCAATTTCCTGCCTCAGTCTCCCAAGTAGCTGAGATTACAGGTGCCCATCATCATGCCTGGCTAATTTTTGTATTTTTAGTAGAGATGAGGTTTCACCATCTTGGCCAAGCTGTTCTTGAACTCCTGACTTTGTGATCCACCTGCCTCGGCCTCCCAAAGTGCTGGGATTATAGGCATAAGCCACCACACCAGGCCAAATTCTTTCTTTATATATATACTTTATAGCCTTTAAACAAAGACTACAAAAAGTAAGTCAGGGTCATTTCAACTATTTGAATTAACTATGTTAAAGAATTATGATGCTTTCAGCTTTGATAGCCTCTGTTCAGAAACAAAAGGAATAAGCTTTTTTTGACAATATTTTAAAATTCCATTCTCCACCTGGTTATCTCTTTTAAAGAATCATAGAATCTCAAATTTGGAAGGGATCTTGGGCATCACATCGTTTAGTCTTCCATGTAATGTACGCTTTTTTTTTTTTTTTTTGATCTGTCAGCTCACTGGATGCATATTTACTTACCAACTGTAGAGCTGGGTCTATATCCTACAACAGAAACAGTCAAGGTTCCTCTACCAAGAAAGATGATTTTGAAAATGAAAAACTGAAAACAGGACAGAAAATGTTTAATGTATACTACTTTTTGTTTTTAGGTTTAATAACTGGCTCTCATTTAGGTGTCTCTGATTACCTAACAAAGTTAATCCAATATTGATTTTCAGGGATAGCCAGCAACTACCCCACAGTACAAAGAAATCCTCAATCGCGAATAACCTATGCTTTGCTATTGAGTTAAAAAAAGAAAAAAAAACTTTCCTTCCTTTTCTGTAGTTGAATTCAGGAGTCATAAACTGAAATGTTTTTTCAAATCAAACACTGCAAATATAGCTGAGGTAACTGTAGGGTGCTTCGGTATAATTCAGAAAAGAACTTTGAGTTGCACCAGTTATGAGTCCAGATGTCTGTACATGAGTCTAAATGCTGCCAAGTAGCCTAAATTAGAAAATAAGCAGTTTCTCAATTAAATGAAACTTTACAGAGGTTTTCAAAAATAAAGATCATAAGCCTAATAATGAAAACATCAAAAGGAATAATACTACACGTCAAAGACACATTTAATCCTGTAAGGTAAGTATCAGCTGTATAGCTATTTTAAAAACCACAGATTGACAATCCAATATTTAGAATGTCATTAAAATACAACGAGGCTATCATACTAAAGTGAAACATGATTGCTAATTAACTCATTTGACCAAATTACTATTATAAGAAATATATAGGCCCAATCCAAAATGTAATTTCACCCAAGCATAAAACAAAGAATTTGACTTACCTTATTAATCCTAAACTACTAACATGTTTAATCTAACCATATCTAAGAGTTTAGACTCTAGTATACTTAGTGACCACTGTGAAAAGTATTCTCACCTGTTCAATGACATAAAAGGCAAATTCCAGCCGCTGCTTCTGGAGCATTGGAATCAAATGTAAGAAAAAGATTGGAAGATGTTCATGGCGATTACGGAAGGGAATAAGAACTGCCACCTTTAAAACAAAATAGCCATGTATGTAAATAAATACAGTAGCACATCCTAGAGGTCAGTATAAAAATTAATCCTTGAAAACTGCTCATGGTTTTAAAGCCACGCCCTTATAAATTTTCTCATCAGAGATACAGCATTAAGCAAACACGGAAAAAGTCCTTGCTGCATACATCTTTATAAAGCTGAGAGGTAGAAGAGGCTCTGAAGGTTTTTCTAAGGATTGTGGTCTTTAACCTGTGAACACCACGAGAAATTGTGGGAGGATTTTGAAAGAGTGATAAATCAGATGTGGTGACTGCAAAGACTACTTTGGTGGCAGTATGGAGAGCAGACTGGAGAAGATGAAAAAGTTGGTTAGGCAATTAATACAACTGTTGAGAAAAGAGGTCACGGTAGCTTAAACTAAGAGGAGGATAAAGGAGAAGAGAAGTACATGGGTTTTCAACACATCTAAGAGGTAAGCTAGCAGGATTTGGCTATCAACTGGGCATGAAAAGTAAGGGAGGGGAATGTATCGTAAGAGTAACTTCTTGGTTTTAGAGTAGATCCTAAATAATAACTTTCTGGATTTTGAATTGAATTTAAAAGACATTTCACTTGAATATCTACTGTCTTACACATGGTTTCTCTGTCCTAGAGATATTTTCAGAAATATAATAGAAACCAAAATCTTCAAACATGGGGTTCCAGCCATAGCATACAAAAAAACCTCACTCATACATGATATTGCCCCAAAATACACATGAAGTTTGATAATATAATATTTTTCATTTAATCAAAATGTAGAATTAAGTTTTTGATACATTTTTAAAATGTATTTCAGTGGTAGGATAATATTCAGTTTAAAATGAAGTTGGCAACAATCCATAACAAGAAAAGATGATGTAAGCAGCACAGAAATTTGTCCTTTATCAATCAAAGAAATTTGTTCTCACCCAAAAAGTAAAAGAAAAAACACGTACATAGAAATGAAAATAGTTCTAGTATAATCTTTCTTCTAATATGAAATAAAAAACCTAATGTAATTCTCAAACCCAACACTTAAAAACACCATCTATATAAAATGTTTTAATGTAATACAGGAATAAATGAATAATCATCAATCATCACTAATTCAAATCCTCCATTTCTTGGATCCAAACTTTGTCATACAATCTATATCTCCTTACAATTTAGATTTTGTCTTTGAAAAACCTCAGTGTTTTCTAAATTACTTTTCTCAGCAACTTCCTAGCTGAGCTAGCTTTATTATTATAGTGAATTTTCTAATAAAACTGAAATTAAAGCAAGTTTTCCACAGATCATAAATTCCAAATCATTAGATTTTCAAAAAAAGACAACAGTGAAAGTATATCTAACCAAAATACCTCTGTGTCACTCTATAATCTGGATTTTTAAAATATACAATCTAAACTGGTTGTAACAGAATATTGTGAAAGAACATTAAATCTATGATTTACTAAAATTTTATCTATACCAAATAAAGTTTATTAATAAATGAATAAATGCAAATAATTGAGAATGCCTAAGTTGTGCACCTAATCCTTTTAAAATCAGGACCTGATATTAGACATCATCAAACGAAAATAATACTTAACCATGTATTTTACATTACCAGGATCATAGATGGCAGAAATTTTTAAATTATTCAAACATTTTCATTTATAAAGAGAACAAAAAATGATTTAGCAAAATTGAAGATGTCTAAACTACAAACTCCACCATTCATTTTCCCCTAATGCTGATGGGATAGCAAAAAAAAAAAAAAAGAGAGAGACAATGGCTGCTATGAGGCTGACGTTTTCATGATTATATTAATTACGGCATATCTGTCTGGCAAATGGTACGAACTAAAGAGGTCTGGTGCCCTTGCCAGCCCAACTTTGGGTTCCACTCCCATTTAAAGGTCTCTCTTGGCTCAGGAGCCTGAGGACCACAAGGCTACCCCAGCAACACCTGCCCAACACACCCAAGACCTCCTTCCTGCCCCTGCACAATGGCTGCCAACTGTACTGGAACTATATACTGAGGCGAGACTTACTGCTGGGCTTCAGTGCCAATGGCTGGCATATTCAAGGAATTCCCAAATCAAAACAACTGCCAACCCAGCTCAGGGGTTTGCTTTTAGGATAGGAAAGTGCTATGAAAAGTAAAAGGAATAAAAGGGGTTAAGATGGTGAGTACATATCCCACTACTGACCTTATCTAAAGCATATCCATGTGATAACACATAGCTTCATAAGTCAAGCCTGCCCTTCTTGATTTGGAAGTTGGCCACGAGTTGGCCACCTATGACATAATGTCAATGAGCTGTAAAAGCAGTTAACGCCAATTATAGATATTTGAGGGAAGAAATTATTAAATGGCTACAGAGGCCCGATTAAAGACACTGCATATTAATTAAAGACGATTAGACTGAGTGATGAGCTGAACATATAAGGATAAATAAAAGGTAAAGTTCTAGCTCCCAATACAATAACCTCTTCAATGAAGTATTTAAATATCAAGAGGTTTTTTTTTTAAAAAATCTTATAAGGAAACTGAGACGGTAATGAAAGAAAGAAATCACCAGTGTCTTGGCAAATTCAAATAAGCTAACCCACTGTGCTAACAGCAAACAGACGTCCAAATTTTAATGAGAGGGTTATTAAAGATTGTGAATATGTGATAAATCTAAAGCAAAGCTTTTATTAAAGTAAAGCTAAACAATATCTTAAAAATTCATCTGGCACATCAGTTCTTGTGTTTGTGGAAGAATGTCCTGCATAGTTTACAATTTTTTGTCTAGAAAATATCTCATTGTTCTGTGATCATTTATTTTAAGGCTTAATAGCCTGTTTCGGGACATTCTTTCTTCTATGTGCCCTAATTTGCTGTTTGAGCCACTCTCTTGTTGATACACCTCCAGTGGAGACCGAGAACATCTGGTCATTATCTTCTGATAAAACAACACTTCATCCTCCTGAATCTCTCCTCACCACCTCTTGATCAAGCAAAATTATTCCATCCAGTTTGCTCCTACTTTAAAATCACAAATCTTGCTGAACATGTGCACCATTTTTTCCCTTGCTTATTTTCTCCTATATACACCATGAGGAGATCATCAAGAAAAATGTGTATCACATCAATTTCTCCCACCAAGTTTCTGTCCTACTTTCAAATTTTCAGCACACCACCAGCTATGGTGTCCCTAAATGACATGGCTTTAGGCTTGGGAACCTTAAGGTAAATCTAGCTATCTGCCACTGAGTAAGCAGAAGCTGGTAAACCCTCATTCTCCTTCAGTGTTTTTAGTTCCATCTTCCTACTCCTCCCAATTTTCAGTACCTACAGGAGCAATTCTCAAACTGGAGGCACTTGGTTAAACATGCAAGTTCTTGTTCCTTCCCACCAATAGAATCAGTATGTTTGATGACTGAGTTCAAGAATCTGCATTTTTTTTTTTCTTTTAGAGATGGGGTTTCATTCCATAGCCCAGGCTGGAGTACAGTGGTGTGATCACAGCTGCACCAAACTCCTGGGCTCAAATGATCCTTCTGCTTCAGTCTCCCAAAGCACTGGGATTACAGGTTTGAACTACCACACCTGGCCAAAAATCAGCATTTTTACCATATGCCTCAAGTAGTTCTGAAACAGGGAGGCCAAGACCCATCTTTGAGGTACATTGGACTACAAATGAAACTCCAGGCCTCTGAGTAGACAAGAGCATCAAGCAGCTGCCTGGTTCTTTAAGCCTGGAAGTGACAGACCAAAGTTGTTCATCAAGCCCTCCATCTGAAATCTGAATGGAAAGTCAATGTCACAGGTAAACACTTCACTTTTAATGACCTGCAAAGCATCCTCATGTTCTTTAGATATAAGCTTGCCCCATAAGCTGTCCAACCTGTGCAGAAATCTTCTACTCAAACCTGCAGCATTCAGGAATATCTAGGAATTGCTGAAATTACTACTGGTTTTTTGTTTGTTTGTTTTTTGAGACGGAGTCTCACTCTGTTGCCCAGGCTGGAGTGCAGTGGCACGATCTCAGCTCACTGCAAGCTCTGCCTCACGGGTTCAAGCAATTCTCCTGTCTCAGCCTCCCGAATAGCTGGGATTACAGGCCTGCATCACCACGCTCAGCTAATTTTTTGTATTTTTAGGAGAGACGAGGGTCTCACCAGGTTGGCCAGCTGAAATTACTCGTTTTGAAAGATCTCAGTTCTGGCCGGGCGCGGTGGCTCAAGCCTGTAATCCCAGCACTTTGGGAGGCCGAGACGGGTGGATCACGAGGTCAGGAGACCATCCTGGCTAACACAGTGAAACCCCGTCTCTACTAAAAAATACAAAAAACTAGCTGGGCGAGGTGGCGGGCGCCTGTAGTCCCAGCTACTCGGGAGGCTGAGGCAGGAGAATGGCATGAACCCGGGAGGCGGAGCTTGCAGTGAGCTGAGATCCGGTCACTGCACTCCAGCCTGGGCGACAGAGCGAGACTCCGTCTCAAAAAAAAAAAAAAAAAAGAAAGATCTCAGTTCTATTTAATTTGCCATCAACTAACTGCACTGGTATTTTTCTCATTTAAAAAAGGGGCCTCAAATATTAAGAATCAAGTTAATGACAGATGTTTAACATAAATCTAGTCATTTCTTACTTCCCTCTCTCTCTACTGTTCCAATATGAGAATGGAACATTATCAGTAAGCAGGTAGGGACGGGTAGGGGGAGAAACTGTGTAACTAAATATTTAGTGAGATGATAGTTATATAATATTTATGTGAATATAGCTCACTTCTGAATAATCTCCAAAATTCCTTTCATACCTTTAGTTGTGTAATTCTGAACTACAGACTATATTCTGAGAAGGGTTTGCTAAAAGTTGAAATAAAAGCAGCATTATCATATAGTTCCTAAATAAAATAAGTTAATTTATTTTGAGACAGTCTTGCTCTTTCACCCAGGCTAGAGCTCAGTGCTGCGATCTTGGCTTACTGCAGCCTCCACATCCCAGGTTCAAGCAAATCTCACACCTCAGCCTCCTGAGTAGCTGGGATGTGCCACCATTGTATTTTTAGTAGGGATGAGGTTTCGCCATGTTGGCCAGGCTGGTCTCAAACTCCTGGCCTCAAGTGATCTGCCCACCTCAGCCTCCCAAAGTGCTGGGATTACAGGTATGAACCTTAGATCCCTGAATTAGTTTCTTTCCAGGAACTCTTCTCAATACTGTTACCTACTGAGTCATATGTAGTTTATAGTCTACTAATATCTCTAAGTAGGAACTACTCGTGTGATACACCGGTCTCCTGGAAAATGAGAAGAAAACAAAAAAATTTAAAATCCATCTGGTATAGATCACTGGAAACGGGACAAGAAGACTTCACTTTTCCTATCCCAAACTGTTCTACTAGTATGCTACTAGTAGAGCACACCTGAGGGGTGTGCCATATCCTGTACAAACAACTATCTGAGTATCAACCTCCGTGCTATCCCACAGCCTCGGTGACTGAGTGTGCTTCTTTTTCTATTAGCACTCAATATACACCCTCAATACCCAAATGTTAAAAATAATTTATGTGCCCAGGCTATTTTTAAAAGGTGGAATGTATACAAATTGGGCCGCATTTCATATAGATACAAATGTGAGGAAAATCAATCAAGAAATATGAAGAGATTCATTTGTTAAATGAATCTGATCTGAGAAACAGTGTAAGGTAATTATAAAATAAAATGTTTTGCTAAAATTGGTACTGGAATCCATTTAAGCAGCTTCACAACTTGTTCAAGGCAATAAGAAAGCTGACCATTTATTGAATCATTTGTAACAAGGCCAAAAAGGCTTTTATTTGCCTTATAGAGTTAATTCAACAAAACTGTGTTTAGTGCTTAACTCACACAAGACAATGTGCTCTGTGTTGGGAATACAGATACAAATAATACACATCTTCAAACACAAAGAGTTCATGGTAGATGAAGTCAGAGGGTCTTTTTCATGAGTTTAACAACATATGATTTTCCTTCCTACCAGTGGGGTTTTTTCTGTGCGGGGGAGGTGAACATACAAATATTCTAGAAGTATACTAATGTTTTAAAAGAGAAAACTGAAACTGTCTCCAGATCAAATATCACAATTCTTCAGGAAATAACATTTGATTTAATCAGTTGTAGTCTTCATTGGAATTACATAAATGTTATTTCTTACTCAAACGTAATAACATTAGATGAATATGCACTTATTAACCAATTTCACAGCTTTGAGGGCAAGTCTGGTTTAAATTATGGCTTTCAATTTTTCAAAAGCAGCAGAGGCAAACCCACCCCCTTACAGTTTTTCAAACAAAACACTGAATAGAATTCTGACATACCAAAAAGACTGAAAGCTTGGGCTGTGCCTTCTGAAGCCAAGAAGAGCCCAAAGTCCAACTTTTCAAGTCCCACAGTGATCTCTGAGCAGCCTCTTTATAATCTTGGATTCTGAGAAACACAGCTTGAAGACCCCAACGCCAGACCAAACTGAAAATCAGGATATTAATATCCTCCGAGTAAGTTCTCACGATTCCAGAAATTGGTGAGGCTATGCTTGCAGGTGTCAGTAATCATTAGGGACAGCTGCAGGAGGCAGGGAACTCACAGCCTCTCTTCCAAACAGAACAGAACAACAGAAAAAATCTGTTTTCCAAGCCAAACTCAAGTCACGTATTTATTACCAGGAACTCAAAGAGAATGAACCGAGCATCTATTTTGTATCTACACAGGTGCATTTACAGTCTTCACACGTTAACACTTAAATCACATTTGAATTATAAATAGTAAACATTAAAGACAAAAATACTGATGTTTTAAATTTATCAAGACTTAAAGACATTTGTCTCTGTATTTTGAATCAAGCACATTCTTTCCTCAAATGCACAGTAACAGTCAAATTGCTTATGAAAAGAATTTACCTCACCTTCCATCTGGGTTTACAGTCTTTTGGCCTCCAATGACCCCCTGGCTCAATATCTAAATCCTTGGAGAAGAGTTGATGAATTTCATCAAAACTGACTTCACTTACATTGACACTGAGGAATCCTCCTGCAAATTAAAAATGTGAAGAATTGTTTTAATATTTTTTGCCTCAAAGATCTAGTAGAACAAATAATAATCAGCAGGGTGATGGCATAACTTAGTTGCCAGGAAAATATAGTTTATTCCTATTACCACCACAAAATTATGAATAGTACCCCCCTTTCACTTTTAGTTTCCATGATAATATATACGGTCACCCTACTATGTTTGGTAAATCAGCCAAAGAAAATCAAATTCCTTTTAAAAACCTTTTTGCTTTTGGGTAACATATTGAATAATTTAATATTCTTTGGAAAATGTTTGCATGTCATTATAACTTAACACTGCAATTTAACAACTATTCAAATATTTTAATACCATTTTTAATTTTAATATTTTCAACATAGGGGACACGATAGCACAGTACTTAATGAAATAAGCAGTCAGATTGACTGGGAACTGATTCCTAGCTTCTGTCTATTGGGAAAATTATTTAACCTCTCTGTGCCTAAGCTTCCACTTCTGTAAAAAGGACAGTAATGCCTGCCTCCCAAGGTGGTTGTATCCATTCCGAGAAATCACCTGTGTGAAGGATCATATGTAGTGTCAGGCATTAGATACAACCAACAAATGTTAGCTACTATTACTGTTACCTACTGACATTTCTTAAGAGAAGGAATTTGCAAACACAATTCAAAGCATTGATTCTGAGCACTTACCATATATCAGGCCCCTTGGCATACAAAACTGAAAAACTACTTCTGAGATATTCCTGGTCTAATAGACACTCGTTCTCCAAATTAACAAATATACGACATTACTGGAGGTGTTCTTAATAGCAGCTTTTCTAATGTATACCATTGAAACAGGAACGAATCTTGAATAGGAAACCACTTCCATTAACCCCAAAACAGAACTAAGAATCAGGAAGTCTCTATATCTCCCCCTGAATTAAAATAGCTGCATGATCACTAACATCCCTTCAAAGCAATGCTATATTCAATGATTTCACTGTTAGAGAGAACAGGATGTAAAAGGCTATTGGAGCAAAACTACAGATCATCTTTTAGCAGTTTTAATGTCATCTGTTAACTTCCAAATAGGTACAAATTGCTCTGGAGCGCCCTCCAGCCAAATTCTTCTCTCTGACCTCATCTCATAAAATACAAACCAACAAATGTTGAGGTTTCCCATTTCGAGTCTTCTGAGTTTCATGTAGCCACAATTTCACATAAAAAACACTCAGTTCCTCTCCGGAGAGCCTCTTTGCTCCTGCTATTCTATATTGTATGAGTTTTCACAATAGCCTCTCTTCCTGTCCCCACTTCATCCTAACAAGGATGCACTGTCAGTAGCCTCCACGCAGGCATGCTAGAATATTTTACATCGAAATACCTGCTTCCCAGAATAAGTTAGAAAAAGAATTGCTATCTTCTAATGCCTGCCTGTTCTACTGACAACATAAGCAGTCTTTTATAACAAAACACTCAGCCTTCAGTGTGACAAGATACGCAAACGAGCTAATCTTACAAAGGTCAGATTCATCTAAAAGAAAGAGAAACCTATGAACTTGCAGAGAAAGAGTAAGAAAGACGTTAAGATTGATCGGTCAACATAAGTACAGACTATCATGACTCAGCTGACAAAGAACGGAATCTAACATTGTAATCAAATAAAATTTACACAAATAAATCTGATACATTTAATAGTATGCATGATTGCTAAAATGATAGTAATTAGGCTAAATAATAAGCAGTTCATATAAGTAACAGAAGCTGGTATTCTTTCTGCACTGTTAAACCAAATTTTTTGTCTTTTTTCCAGCTTTATTGCTTCAACAGCTGTAATCATCATTATTGTCAGCAGTTTTCTCCAGCATCATTTGCAGTTTAATTTCCATCTCCAACGCATATGTGCTGGCAAGAGACAGGCTTTATTTCTTTCCCTCAGTAGAGACGGCTTTTTCTGTCCATCACTATCCCCATGCCTGAGGTATCCTAAGTTCACACTCCTCGGGGTTGTGCGCCGCCCCCCACCCCAACCCCGTCCACACCCCTCAGAGTCCATCAGGAGCTTTCCTATGTGCTTGTTGCCCTTTGCTCTGAAATCCTAATAATTTGCTGATGGAAGGCTAAAGATTGACCCGGTGGCATGCTACCCGTGGTAACAGCAACATCGCTATACTGGGGAGTGTGCAGGGCAGGCCTCCCAGGACAGGTATTGCCACCACTGGGAACAGCAAAAGTATGATCAGAGAAGACAGGAACAACAAACACGCATCATTGTGGGGAGTGGTATTAGGGAGAAGATCCTGTACATAGGAAGGGAAGGGAAGAGGGCATGTTATAAAAAGAGTGGCCGGGAAGAAGTACACTGCAGATAAACTCATGATGGTGTGGTTTCCAAACCGTCCTCAGGAAGGACTTCTCTCAGGGATCCTGTGGTTGGAGGAGGGAGGACTCAGGCTCCCCCAACACAGCCACTTTCATCTCTTTCACATACTCTTTTGTCCCCTTTAGGTTTCACTCAAGAAAGCCTTCCACTGCTTTAAAAACAAAACAAAAGGCTTCGGAAAACCAACTGCTATGAATGAAGCCAGAGAAGGGGGATGTCCTTCTTGCAAAGAAGGATGCCACCAACTGGGCCAGTTCCCTTTATTTCACTTGCTGAGATTTCAAGAGCAACTGAAGAGATCCACTGAACTCCATGGACAGCCAATCTTCACTCTCCTCTGTGGTTAATCTGAGATTTGTTGTTCTTAATCCCAGATGTGATCATATAAATCTGAGATTTTTAACTAGCACAAGTGGTTTCTTTTCCAGTTAGCGATTTAAAGATCAGAAAATAAATACATTGACTGAAATCCATTTACCCAGTACTGTAATCACAATCAGCAAATGTAAATTTACTGAATTTCACTATTTTGAAGGTGGTGCTGGGGTTAGAAAGGAAAGACTAGGAGAACTGAGTGTCTGAAGAGTGGAGGGGCTGCCAAGCCCCTAGAGGGTCAAGGTGAAGGACAAGGAACTCAAGTCAGCTGGAAGCTACCTTCCAGTCATGTGTGCCAAACTGCTTCTGTCATGTGTGAGGGTAGCTTAGTTGCACCATTGGTTATGTAGGACATTTACTATAATTTCCTAATGCTAAATTTGCAAGATATGCAGCAATGCTGCCCATCTGGGAAAGCCAGGCATGCATGGGCCAAAACAACAGGCTTATTGTGCTGTAGATAAGGTATCACATGACATGATTTAGGATTTTATTTTTCTATCAAAATATAATTCTTAAAATAACAAATATTCAAAACCTATGAATTACCTACATTTATATTTTTCTACCATTTCAAGTAAAATTTAAGGCATATAATCTCCAGAGAGTTGTTTGCTCTATAAATCAATAGTTTTAAATGACTGTTTCATTTTGTTTGGAGCCTATGTCTATTTTTTGGTACCTAAAACCTAATTCTGGATATGTTGGTTTTGTCTGTTTTACCCTTAGGGTTTAAATGTGCACAACTCAAAGAGCTGATGACCGTGTCAGAGAAAGACCTGAATTTCCCCTAGAAATGTCCCTTAGGGTATATTCCTCTCCAAAGCTAGAAAAGCATTTTTATGATAAGATGGGACATTCCCTCCCCCAGCCTCTGTGCTGCCTCCTGAGCATAGCTCTGAGACTGAACAGTTATGAGGCATCCAGTCATCGGTCATCTCCTGTCCTTTCTGAAGCCAACACTAGACACTGCTTATTTCAAATGCTTTACTTAAGCTTCTCGACTTCTAAAATTTTACAACCGCTGCTTAACAAATGATTTCTTACTCAAGTTTTCTTGACGCAACCAAACCTGAGCATTCTAAACATAAGACAGAGCATTAGTCACACATCCCCACTGCCAAGGGCAATGCCTGGATACAGAATGAATGAATGAACGAATGAATGAATGAATGAATGAATAGGAAGATTCCTGTCTCATCCCTGCTTCCACCTACCTGCATTTCTACTCCCTGGCTCCATCAGGTGCTAAAATATTTCTTTAAGACATTTATGCAAAACTGTGCATCCAACAAAGGCCTAATATCCAGAATCTATAAGGAATTTAAACAAGCAAAAAACAAATAACCCCATTAAAAAATGAGCAAAAGATACAAACTTCTTAAAAGGAAACATTCAGGTATCAACAAACATATGAAAAAATGCTCCAAACCACTAATCATCAGAGAAATGCATATTAAAACCACAATAAGACACCATCAAATACCAATAGGAAAAGCCATTATTGAAAAGTCAAAAAACAACAGATGCTGGCTAGGCTCGGGAAGAAAAGGAGATGCTTATACACTGTTGGTGAGAATGTAAGTTAGTTCAGCCACTGTGGAAAGCAGTTTGGAGATTTCTCAAAAAACAGAACCACCATTTGATCCAGCAATCCTATTAATGCGTAAATATCCAAAAGAAAATAAATCATTCTACCAAAAAGGCACATGCACTATTATGTTCCTTGCGGCAATATTCATGATAGTGAATTCACAGTGACACCCAGCTGTGTCCAGACCCTGAATCACAGTCACCTAGAAATGACTGGCTTTTACCTCTGACACTGCACCCTCTCATTAAAGCCTCTTTCCCTTTCACCTTCTACCATTCTCCTCCCATGAAGTCCCTCCTCAACTTCATGAAGACTTGAAGTCCTCTCTGCTATATCCACATTTTCCTCTATCTGGCCTCTGTATAAAGTGGTTTGCTAATTTTGATGTGTGCCTAAGAATTGCCAGCTGTGCTTGTTTAAAATGCAGGTGACTGGCCACACTGTCAAAGTTTCTGTGTCAGTTGAAGCTCATGGGTCATGGTTCTGTCCACTGGCTTTAACTGAACACATTTCAACAGCTTGAACTACCCACCACTGAGTCCTGCCTTTCAAAGGAAAAAGCTAGAACCCACTCTCCAAACCCCTCTAGCAGGTAGGAGTGGTCATGTGACCAAATGCACCCACAGGAGAATGGAAGCAGTAGTAAACAATATAAGGACAAGGGTACTCTGCAAAACTATCTCTCAAAAGTAAAAGTGGTGGCAAAAGCTTCTAGCTTTACGGGAACCAACAAGTGGCACTTCTGGTCTCCAGACCTGAGCAATGCTGGTAGGAGGTGTAAGCCCTGACAAGTGGCAGCAGGGGATGCTTCAAAGTGGTCTGAGCCTTGTTCTGGCTGCTCAGTTTCTCAACCTAATTCTCTAGCCACCCAGGTTGTCTCTGGACTCTCTAATATATTTTCATGAATTCTTTTTTCTCTTAAATCAGATAAAGTATATTCTGTGCTTTGCAACCAAGAGCCCTGACTTTCACAGTCTAGGGTTTAGCTCAGAGGCTGCATTTTTAACAAGTATCCCAGCCACAATTTTTTTTTTTTTTTTTTTTTTTGAGACAGAGTCTTGCTCTGTCACCCAGGCTGGAACGCAGTGGCACCATCTCGGCTCACTACAAGCTCCGCCTCCCGGATTCTTGCCATTCTCCTGCCTCAGCCTCCCGAGTAGCTGGGACTACAGGCGCCCGCCACCACGCCTGGCTAATTGTCTGTATTTTTAGTAGAGATGGGGTTTCACCATTTTAGCCAGGATGGTCTCGATCTCCTGACCTCATGATCCACTCACCTCGGCCTCCCAAAGTGCTGGGATTACAGGCGTGAGCCACCGCGCCCAGCCCCCAGCTGCATTTTTAACAAGTGTATGTCATCTGAATCACACTTAGAGAAATGCAGCTCTATGACCTTCACCCAATCACAGTACCTACACACTGACAAACACCTTATCTACCACCGCCCCAACCTACCACACCTGGGCTACAGGTCCCATCCTTGTGGTGACAATTATCCATGCTCCAATTCTCTACCTAATAAACATAACTAAAGAAAGCACATAAGCATATGGATTAATCCCATCATTTGGGTGGCAATACCTAACATATTGCCTTAAGCATAGTAAGTTTTCAGCAAAAACAAGTGTCACTTTTGTTTGTATTGTGACCCCACCAGGGTGGGGTGTGGGGCTCTCCAGGCTAACCTGTCACCTTTTAATTTATGATTAGTTGACTCCACTTTTCATTCCCTACAACAACTTTTTAAATACTTACTCCTCCCTTTCAAGCTGCTCAGTCCTTCCTGGCCATCCTCTCAGGGACACAAGGCCTCCTGCTTCAGGAAAACAGACATAGCAGGCACAAGCACCCTACCTCTCCACCTCATCTCCAAATAAACCTCAGGCTTCCTCAGGGGAGGAGGCATTCCTGAGGCTTTCCATGCTCACTCTTCAACCTGAGGCATTGTCTCCTGTCTGCAGGTGTGTGACAAGACACAGCAGTCTCTTTCCGGGATGTGTTCCTCCCTGGCCCCTCAGACACCATCCTCTGGCTTCTCTAGGTTCGTGTCTCCCCTTCTTCTGTTAACCGCCACTCACCTCACAAGTACAGATCTTCTCAGGGACCCACTCTCAGCCTTCTTCCCACCTCAATTCCTCTAATCTCCTTCCCCTTGCCACCAAATTTCTCTCGTTTCACCTACAGTCTTCACACACATCTGACTCACTTCTCAAGACAGTCTACTTTGCTTCTTTCCCAACCACTTTACTGAAATCGTGCTTGCTGTATTCTCCATCCGTTTTCTGCACCAAATTCAGTGGCCCTTTCACAGTTCCTCACTCTCCCTGCTGTCTGCAGGTGTGTGACAAGACACAGCAGTCTCTTTCCGGAATGTGTTCCTCCCTGGCACCCCAGACACCATCCTCTGGCTTCTCTAGGTTCCTGTCTCCCCTTCTTCTGTTAACCGCCACTCACCTCACAAGTACGGATCTTCTCAGGGACCCACTCTCAGCCTTCTTCCCACCTCACTTCCTCTAATCTTCAGTCCAGATCTCTTATGAAAGTCAGACCCCAAGTTAACCCTCCTGAACTTCAAACAAAACAGCCCAAACAGAAACCACTAACTTCCCCATCCTCCAAATGCGATGGTTACTCTCTATCGCTTCAGTTCATGGTCACCAAGTCTGAAACCTGGAAATTAATCCTCACCTCTCAATTGGTCACCACATCTGGCCAACGGTACCCTGTAGGTTCTTTTCTGTGCCTCTTCCTCTCTCCAACGCCAGAGCCTTGGCACATGCCCTTGTTGTTGCCTGTGGGCTCCCTGCAGCAAGCTCCTCTTTGGTCTCCTGGTGATCCCAGTATTTCTCCATTCTCACCCATTTTTCAGCTTCTCATCCGAATAATCTTCCTAAAATACAATCCTAGTCCATCATTCATCTGCCTAAAGCCTTTGAAGGTTCTCCATTTCCCTAAAGCAGTGGGGTTTTTTGTTTATTTTTGCTTTTGGTTTTTTGTTTTGTTTTTTGTTTTGGTTTTGCCCCTAGACCCTTTGAAAATCATGCACTCTCGCCTGAGAGAAATGCACACAGGCTCGTAAATCAACCATCTGCATATAAGCTCACAGGCTCTTCTCCCTCTGAAGCTCACCTCATGGATGCCTAGGAATGATGGAACCCACAAGGCCCTCAGATTCCTCAGGCCTTTACACAAGACCCTTCTGGCCAGCCTCCTTTCCCATACACGCCACTTACACACCCTCTCTGGGCAGAGCCGACCGCTCTCCAGTCCCGGAATACACAGAGCCTCCTCATAGTGATGCTGTTCTCTCTCAGTTGTCTTGCAAGACCCAGTTCTAATGACACCTCTCTCTGACATCGTCCTTTCCCTTGCAGAATAAACTGCTGTCTCCCTTTTGTCACATTCATAACCTTTTTACTTTTTTTTTTTGAGACAAAGTCTCACTCTGTTGCCCGGGCTGGAGTGCAGTGGTGCGACTTCAGCTCACTGCAACCTCCGCCTACCAGGTTCCAAGCAATTCTCTGCCTCAGCCTCCCAAGTAGCTGGGACTACAGGCACGCACCACTGCACCCAGCTAATTTGTGTGTGTGTGTGTTTTTGGTAGAGATGGGTTTCACCATGTTGACTAGGCTGGTCTTGAACTCCTGACCTCAGGTAACACACCCGCCTTGGCCTCCCAAAGTGCTAGGAAACAGGCGTGAGCCACCACGCCCGACCTGATAAGCTTTTCATAGCGTGCCTTTCTCCAAGTGTGTTACCTGCACCGGGCTGCCACACACATGACCATGTTCAGCTTTGTCTCTCCCGTGCCTGCTTCTATGAACAACACCGGGACTGCTGTACAGCAGCTGTTCATCAATGACTGGTTGACTCTAAATGGCAAATGGCTCCCATCTAATTTTTTTTTTTTTTTACAATAAACATATGCATGATGGTTGTTACATGAGCATTATTTGAGCTTTGCTGAAGTTTGCTTGCTTATCTTTTCCTTCTTTGCTGATTTTCATTTGAATTATTTAAATTCATCTCAAAAAGTCCTTGGAGCTTTTGTTATATTCATAAGGTTAGCAACTATAGAAACTATCAGGGTTAAACCATAAAGGGAACTATTCCACAAATAATAAGAACAGAATATATAAAGGTCACTGCAAACGTATTCTATTTGAATAAGAATTAAAAGATAGGAAAACTAAAGGTAAGTCTATTTTCAGTCTAATGCAGAGTATGCAATTGACATTTTCCATTTCTACCTCACCCATAAAAATTAAAATCAAAACATCCACACTAAGCACTTATTAATTTTTAGCCTCAGACAAGGTGAAACTTCTATTTTACTTTGTTAGCACAAAGAATCTTACATAAATGCAATAAAGCTGAATGTGGATTTGCCCTTTGGAGAATCTATAAACACTAACAAGAAAGAAGTATTCACTCATATTCTTCATATAAAAATACACATTGAAATAGATTTTACAGTGTAATTGGCCACTACTGAATATGAAACACTGCTGAAATATATGAAACACACTTTATCTGCATTCTAGTTTGAAAAATTCACTTTATCTTTACAGAAATCCAGTGCCAGTGTTTCCATTGCTGTATTAGGTAAAAATCAAAGTTTACAACAGGATAATCAAATACACCAATGTTAAGCCTTAACTTCACTTTTAGTGACTATAAGTAAATATCACTTGTACTTGAATGGTTTTCATCCAAGTAGATCTAATTCTTACACAAATCCCTTCTATTATTTGGGAAAGAATCACATTCAATTATTTTGTGTGACTATTGTAAGATTTTATACTTATGTATTTTATTGCATTGTTCTCTATTATCAATGAAAACTATCTTTCTAAGTAAAAAAATGTAAGGATGCATAGCTAAGAATAAAACTTCTAAACTCCACACATTTCTCCTAGGTGTCTCATTCCCCTGACCATTGTAAAGTCTGGCTCTATTATTCAAAGAAGGAGGGAGAAGAAAGGGAGAATCAAATTAACGCCTATCAAACTTCAGGCACTGTGCTTCATTCTATCCTTACCACACTCTGCAGGTGATATTAGAAACCCAGGTTTTACAGGTACGTAAACTAAGCCTCCACTTTGCGGAAGTCACAGGACTAATGAAGCGTTCTGTTGGACAGCTTGTGCAAGGCTCTCTTGGCAGAAGCCTCGTTATGTTGGCTGTACCCATGGCTCCTTTCTAAAGCCTTACCTGTATGTGGCTGTATTTTCTACCAAATCACCCTGCCATCATGGCCACCACGGCCACCACTAACTGGGCACAAAATTGGGACAGGACCCAAAGTTGGCAGCCCATGAGAGGGCTGCTATGAAAAGATGGCTGGCCACACCAGTGTGACCCTCTCTTACAAAAGAATGCAAGGATCCCAGGGAAGCAGAGAAAAGGGGCAGCAGTGCTGAGGCCGCTCCCCACCCCCAGTGTAAAGGCAGTGCACAGCAGCCACGCACGACGCAATCTCTCAGTCACCATGACAGAGATGGTACAATGGGCTGTGGGGCGGGAGGAGAGGAGTACCAGAATGAGGAAGTGGCAGACAGATGCTTTGAAATAGAGTTTAATTAGTACTCATAAAGCACTAATTAAAGAAAATGGCAACTAAATCAAGAACAGAAAGATTTCCTGAAACTATAAACCTTGAATATGAAAATTATGAAGATGAAATTAGTGTAATCAATATTTCAACAGAGCATTACCCAGTGGTTTCGGTATTACACAGACAAAAGTATTCATTTTTAAGAAAACAAGGCTGCAATAACAAAGTAATGACAACCATAAAAATCACTGAGTTCCATTCTTTATTATGGTATAGCAAAGAGACAGCAAGATTAGAATCACCTGAGAATTTTTTTTTCTTAAATACCAGGGACCAGGCCCACTACTCTAGATCAGTGGGTCTCAATACGTGGCCTAAGGCTCAGCAGCAACAGCATCACCTTGCGGGACTTGTTGGAAATGCAGATTCTCAGGCCCGCTCCACACCTGCTGAGTCTGAAACTTGAGGGCAAGAACCAGCAATGAGGCTTGACAAGATGATCAGGGTGATTCTGATGTACCCTCAAGACTAAAAGCGATGGCCTTAGATGACATTAGGTCAATCTTTCTTTTTATTATCGATATATAATATCTATCAACAATAAACTAAAATAAACCCTACAAATACGATAGGCAAAGGCTAATTTCCTCAATTTAAAAAGCTCGTGTAAAGAATAAAAAACAGATACCAAATACATCAGAATATGGATAAATAAGCAATTCAAAAAGATGTTTATATAAATCTTTAATTATATCAAATCCAAGATACAAACCTACACGTACAAAGTATGCTTAAAAATCATGGGGCAGGGGTAGAAGACATAAAAAAAAAAAAAAGAAAGAAAAGCCAAAATAATAGCTGTGTAGCTTCTGAGTGTTGAGAGTACAGTATAGTGTTTTTTAAATAATGATAATGTATTATCTTCATAATTTTAAAAATATATATTTAAAGTACAGTAGCTTTATCACTACGACATATTACACACAAAGGTTAAAAACAAAATAGTAAAATCATTAGAAGGAAATAAAGGTATTTATTTGTATGGCCTCAGGGTAAGAAAAGCTTTAAGACCAAAAAAAAAGCAAAACCCCTAGGTAAAGTGATAAAAACATTTGAAAATGTTATAATTTTAAACTTCCATAAAATAAAAGACAAAATAAAATGAGAAGCCCGGGAATGTGTGAAAAGATACTTACGAAACACATAGCAGACAACAGGCCACTGCCAGAATATAAAGAATTTTTACAGATCAATACCAACACACAATAACCAACCAGGAACTGATAAAGCCCATGATGCAGCAAGTCACAGGAGAGAAAATTTAAAAACACAAACATGGGAAAACCTACTCAAACCCACCAGGAATAAGGGAAGCGAAAATTGAAACAATAAGAAATCATTTGTTAATCTTTCAGATTAGCAAGAATTTAAAAGTCCATCTGTATCAAAGTGGTACATTCATGCTTTGCTGTTACGGATATAAACTGGTATAGCTGCTTTTGAGAGCAACTGACAAAATCTGGAAAAACTGAGCCAACCTACCCAGCAATTCCACCACTAGCCCTCAACCCTCAAGTATATATGCACAGGAAAACCCACACTCTGTTGTTCTTTATACATACATACATACATATATATATATATATATTTTTTTGCTATTTTGTGATAGCAAAAAGTTGAAACAACCTAAATAGTCCATCAGTGGGAAAACAGGTAAATGAGATGTGATACATTTATACAAAGACTATTACTACACAGTAATAGTTAAGGGGAAAAAATTAGATCTATATGTAATAACATGGGTAGTTCTCAAAAAAGTATGTAAAAAAGCAAGTTATAAGAATGAAATGCACTTTTTAAGACCAACTTACATAAATTCTCCTTTGAAACAATATCTATTTTCTATACAGACATCTATCTATGTAAAAAACAATTATCATAACCGGTGAGAATACTCAGCAAACTCTCAGAAGAGGTGAGGTTACTTCCGAGGAAGGAATGCAGAGTCGGTGCTGGGGATGGTGGTCTAAAAGGATTGCTTAACCAGGAACATTTTAACATATTCAAAAGTAGACTACACATTAATTACTCTCTTAAACACTGTTTTAAAAGAACTTGGACATAGGTTAGCCAAAGTATTCGTTTTTAAAACTGGGTGGGAGCAAGATGGGTATTTGTCATTTTCTCCCTTTGTATTTTTCTTCAGCTTTTCAATCATCCCCCTCCAAAAAGCACTTTGCCAAAAAAAAAAAAAAAAAGTTCAAATAACATGCTGCATAATATAAACATTTGCACCCAGGTGCACATGACCTGATCCTGCTGCACTCAAATCATGTGGTTTTTATGACCGAACTGTAACACAAGTAAATAGTTAAGTCAAAATTAGATGACGACTTACGCATATAAGGCAGTTTTTCTGGACAGGGGAGGTATGGTGAGTATGTGAAGTTTTCCGGAAGATACGTTGTTGTTTGAACAAGATAATCACTTGAATTATTGCCTTCAGGATAATCTTGGAGAGAGAGAAAAGAGTTACAAAAACAAAAAGGCCTTTTGCTTTGTCCCTGGAATGAAATACGTCACTGTCACTGTGAGAAAACTACAGCACACAATCTACAGAAGTACTTAAAATCAATTATCTTTAAAGAACTAGAGAACAGCAAACTGCTGCTGGGAACAGACCTCTCCGCATGATTTCCCAAGAGACATCTACAGAGCAGCACACCCTTATATCCTTGCACACAGACATAGCAGTCCCATTTGCAACCATGTGAGAACACCTGCTCCCATCCCTCCTCTGGCTGAGCCCGATCTAAAGGGAGTGTGAAAGTGTAACAGGGAATCCCCTCCACTATGGCACAGCCATGGGTGTTCCAAACTGCTGCGTGCTTGCTACTAGCATCCACAGAGCAGAGGGGTGGGAGTAATGTTTTCTTACCACCTCACACTGTAGAAACTGAGATTTACCCACTCAACTTACTTTTGTAATACAGCTCATTCTAAACCTTTAAGTTAGTCATTCCCAGCCTGCGGGCTGCAGCCCCGCGGGAGCCCTGGAGCTATCGTTACATTAGGCCCATTATCTTTAGAGTTAGCAAGTTAAACTGCATACACGGCACCAAAATCAAACGCCTGAGTTCAAATTCTCGCTCCAACACACTGTAGCTGTGTGATACAGGGCAGGACATGATGTAGTTTCCCACTATGCCTACTTCATACTGTCATTTTTAAACTTCAATAAGATAAAATGTGTAAGGTGCTGAGAACAATCCCTGGCCCATAGAAATAGTTAGTAACTGTAGCTATGAGCGATTAGAGATGAGCACCTGACCCATGAGAGAGTCACAGGCTTAGAATTTTTGAATGTGGAACCAGAGAGATCACATTTCAGTCCATTTCTGGAGCAAAGTTCTGAGACGCAACTCTAGGAATCATGACACGCAGGTTTCCTGTTATGTAGGGAAGCTGGTCTAAGAGAATGACATCAACGTGCAATGAGTAAGAAATGAGAGATGGAAACAGCTCATTAAACTATTGTCTGTCTCCTGGATCACAAACTATGTACCACAGAAAGTGAAACTCAGGCAGACACTTTAGGAAAATGTGAAGATATTCTTTGAATCTTGAGTAATCTGCTCCAATGAGAGACAATGTAGGAGTTAAACCCTCTGACCATAGGCTAATGACAGAATCCTGCAAATTAGATAGGAAGTATGTGAGATGAGCCAAAGAAAACTAAGCACCTCCCCTGCACACCTTTCCCTAACATCAATATTCAGTCATTGTCACAATGGAGTTGGTGAGGATGCAGCGTGGGAGTCAGGACAGTACTTCAGGGCAGAGTCTCACGCCACCTGCAAGGCTGTCGAATGAAAGAGGCCCTGCCACGGCTGCTAAGCAGAGGGTGTTGGGATGGACAAAGGTTCCAGGTCGGGCACCAAGGAAGAAACAGAAGCCACAAGAGAAGGTCCAATTCCAAAGAACTGCATGGAAACCCCACTTACAAATTTCACAGGGCATCAGTAAAGTGTTAAGGTAAATGCACTCCCAGAAAACCCCAACATGAGAGAGATCAATGATGGTACAACTGCTAAGGCCTATTCTATCAGGAAGTGGGAAAGCCCCAATGAGACAATCCTCCCCACTGTCTCTCCCTGTAGGAGTGCTGGCAAGCATTTGACAAGGAAAATCTTCCAAATGACAAGGGGAGGAGAAATTCAGTGAACATTAATCGTTTTATATGCCCAGTGACACACCAAGACCACAGACACTACTCTGGTAGCCCGTACTCAATGTATTCTGCATGTATCTGAAAGATTTAAAGATACCAAGCAAAAGCAAGTGGAAGGAAGTCCAATAAAGTTCTGATTCTTTTTTTTTTTTTTTTGAGACAGGATCTTGCTGTGTCACACAGGCTGGAGTACAGTGGCATGATAACAGCTCACTGCAGCACTGACTTCTTCAGCTCAAGTGATCCTCCCAGCTCAGCCTCCCAACTATTAATAGCTGGAACTACAGTCACGCACCACCACACCCAGCTAATTTTGTATTTTTTGCAGAGACAGGGTCTTGCCATGTTGCCCAGGCTGGTCTCCAGCTCCTCAGCTCAAGGAATCCTCCTGCCTCAACCTCCTAAAGTGATGGGATTACAGGTGTGAGCCACCATGCCTGGCCTGATTCTTTACTTAAGATACTTTAAATATATATATGTAGATAGATATATACCAAAATTCAAGTTTTTTTTTTTAAAGGGCTTCTCTTTTTATGGGGACTCCTACTTTGCTAGTGGTAGGAGCGAGTGCAATGAGCATGAATTGGGTTTCTGTCACTCCCACCAAAACTGCTTAAGATCACTATTGTTACGAGTTCTGTAACAGTGTCTAGTCAAGCTCATTGATTTATACCTTAGAGTTACTTATTTATCTTCAATATTCCTGAAAAGGAAGATAAGGCATTCTTATTTGAGGGAGACAGTAAGAAAAGAAAAACACACAAAAAGAATTCTTAAAAGTAAGTTTGCCAAAATTTAAAAAATCAAATCAAAGCATTGTAATAAAGTCAGAGCAACCTCCCAGAAAGACAGAAAGGAAAAAAGAATTGAAAAACAAGAGAGAAATGATGATACATAATAGGATTTCCAAAAAGAAAGGAAAATAGCAGGAAGACAACTTATCAAAGAAATAATACAAAAATATTTTGGAGAATTGAAGGGTAAGATATTCCATATTGATAGGACTGCTCCCAGCAAGAGAAGAAAAACCAAGCTCCAAGATGCTCTTTGTGAAATTTAACAATACAAAAAGATCCCAAAAGTCTCCAGAAAGAAAAAACTGGTCCATGAACAGTAACTGCAATCAGGATAGTCAACAGACTTCTTAAAAGCAGCACTGGAAGAGAGAAGACAATGGCATGGGAATTTTGGAAACCCCCCTTAGAGTGGTCAACTCATGTGCCTAAGGGAAAATCAGTGACAGATTAAGAAGGTTCTGCAAATTGGAGGGAAAAAAGAGTTAACAAGTAACATCAACAAAAATAAACAGGTCTACAAAACAAACATAATTACAACTAGACTCAGGAAAACAAACCATTATCTACATTCTCTTAACAACATCAACAATACCGATTGAGCTTAAATTGTGATTGATGTAATTATATTGGGGATAAGGATACATAAAATTGGGGTGAGACTATAATACTAAATGTCTTTCTTCCATAACAGGAGTAGTTAAAATTGATAAATCAAGAGATAGAAGGACAGAAACATAAAGATAAATAAAGAATAAATTGTTAGTTCTCTGAGGATTGGGACTCAGGGAGGAGTAAGCTAGGAGACTGTTGTTATTATACCCTTTTCTACTTTTAAAATATAAAAAGTTCTACTTAAAATAAAAATGCAAGAAAGTTAGTGAGCTTTTCAATATGAATAAGTGAGCAGTTAAAACAATAAATAGTGGCCGGGCGCAGTGGCTCACGCCTGTAATCGCAGCACTTTGGGAGGCCGAGGCGGGCGGATCACAAGGTCAGGAGATCGAGACCACGGTGAAACCCCATCTCTACTAAAAAATACAAAAAATTAGCCGGCCGCTGTGGCGGGCGCCTGTAATCCCAGCTACTCAGGAGGCTGAGGCAGGAGAATGGCGTGAACCTGGGAGGCAGAGCTTGCAGTGAGCCAAGATCGTGCCACTGCACTCCAGCCTGGGGGACAGAGCGAGACTCCTTCTCAACAACAACAAAAAAAAACCAAAAACAATAAATAGTGAATGGCCAGTTGTTCACTAATTAGCTAGCGTGCGCTCACTTTCTCTCTGTCTCTCTCTCTCTCTCTCTCTCACACACACACACACACAGAGCTCATATTATAGCTTTTGTTGCACATACCACCAGAAAAAGATGGGCTAGCTATATAGAGATGATAATTTTTCTGAATCTCTTCAATTTTTATTAAGGACATACTATACACTACACATTCACAAGAATGAGACAATAAATAAGGTTGTCCTTGGATGTACAACTATGATATAACAATATTTTAAAATACAAAAAAAAACAAAAGAGTAAGTTTGTCCCTGGGGGTCATCTGCCTTGAGATGTTACAAGGCTCATTTTCTTGTAATACTGAGGTGGAAAAATATCTACGGTTTCATTCAATCCTTTTGTTAATGTCATGCACTAACTTTAAATAAGAGTATTTTCTTATTCTGCATGATTTATTAATTTTATCATTAATGCTTGGGCTCCTTCTCTTAGCCACATGCTATGATTCTCTAAACCCGCATCCAATTCACAGAAGTGCTCTGCTCTCTAGACATTTCCACAAAACAAACTGTTAACTCCTTCTGGGGAGTCAAATGGCAACAGGAGGGCCAGAAAGAATTGTTCTACTTTTTACTTTAGTGCTAGAATGACTGAATCACAAAGTAAACATTCCATCACTTTTATTAGTTTTTAAAGAACCACATTTAAGTGCCTTCAAGTTACGCAATATCATTATATTCACTTCACTGAATACCAAGTTTTAGAACTAAACATGTGCTATTCTTGGCCACATCGTAAGGAGCTCAACTCACTGCCAGACTTAGAGAAACACCTCCACACTCCTGGAGTACTCTGTTCAGTGGTATTTGTGTCTTCTCAATGTATTATGTGTATATAGTCTATCTACCAACTCATCTATTATTCTGAATATCTCTTTTAATTAAAATCAAATTGTCTTTGATTTCTAGCACCTAATAAAAGTACGTACAACATAGTAGGAACATACCGTAAATAAACACCTCACAAATGATAATACAGCCAATAATGATTTAAGCTTTTAGAGATTTCACTGTAATAAACCCACAGAATTATTATTCCTACAAAAGTGGTTAGGTGAACAATGTCCATCATGAATAACCACTGCTTTCAAAGTCAGGAACCATTTTAAAAGGTTATACATGACAGATGCATTTGGGATCCACCACAACTGCTACAAAAGGTAGACATTATTTCATCTAATGAATGGATAAAAATAAGATGAGCTCTGGGCCCCCTGCTTTCTTCCTCCCTTCCAGAAACACAACCAAAGAAAAGGGAAACAAAGAATGAAAACTGCCAGATGGATCCCCTAGTAATTCTCACTGGACCTTATCACCTAAAGGAAAAGGAGAACAGGACCCAAGAACACCTTTTAATGGTGTTTATTTTCCTGCTAAACAGCAGCTTAAAACAGGTGTTAGAAACCGATGAGAGTTCTAGTCTGTTTCCCACTAACTTGTCTTGTCAGTCTGGCGGTGTCTGGGGCCTCAATTCATACATCCATCAAATGAGGAGGCATGCTGGGTTATTTCCAACAAACCTATCCACTCTAACATTGCATGACCCTTATCTTCTTCAGTAATTAGATGAATTCACTGAATACATCTTGTTTTCATAATTTGACTGGCTCTGTGGGCTACACAGCATCATCTGATTATGAGAGTGTGTAATTTCTTTACAAAAATAGTATACATCTATTTGTATTTTGATGCCACAGAAAGGCACGTACAGGATTAAAAACCCCTTTTGGAAATCAAATGTGCTTATAACTATCACAATCTATTTATCATTTAGTGTTAAACTGTAAATGAGCCACTGCATATTAATCAATTCTCCTCTAGAGCTCAGTTAGCTTTCTGTACACCTTATAGACCATTATCTTCTTTTTTGGATATCGTATCTATAGAAGTCTATGCAGAAATAACCAGTTGCATTATAAATAATTATTTATGTTTCCATCTCTCCCAGAGGCCTAGAGATCCTCATATTAAAGGAGACTGTTTTTCTTAATATTGTGTTTCCAATATCTGGTTAAATATACTAACTATATTCAGTAAATGTTGGTTAAATGAACACGGCAGAGCCTCATTGCTGACTCAAACTCCATTTTTCCCTTTCCCCTTAGGTAACAGAATGCCACTTTCACTAGAGTTCCAGCACACTCTGGTCAAAGACTATATTTCCCAGTGTTCTCGCATGTGGCCATGCAGTTAAGTTCTAGCCAATTAACCGTATGAAAAAAATACTGTATGGGACCTCTGGGAAGGCTCCAGAAAAGGGGTCCCTTATTTGTTCTTCTTTGTTCTTCCTTTCCTTCTTCCTACTGACCCAAGTTCAAAAAGTAGAAGCTGCTTTCTATATTTTGTTTGCAAGAATTAACCAAGATGGCACCCAAGCAGCCATCTTAGACTATGAGTTAACCACGGAGCTACATGATGGATAGCAGAAAATGAAGTGTGATGACTTACTTTAAGGAGCCTCCACAACCAGCCACAGATATCCAACTTGCAGAGTTCTTTCACATAAGAACAGAAAGACTCATGTGTTTAAACCACCACAGACAGGTCTCTGTTACATCCAAACTTAATCCCTAATGTATACAATGACTGTTTCCTGAGAACAGTTTTACCATCAGTAAAGGAACCCTATGAAAAGTTTTCAAAGTTTTTTTTTTTTTTTCAGTTGCAGGGTACTATGGGGAAAGATTGTCTTGTCCATATAATCATTCCTCCTAATCATGCTCAATATCCAGACATATACGTTATTCATATCCCAGGGAAAACAACCTGATATGCACAAATTTTTAGCACTCCCACAAATATACCAACTTAGAGATGTCTATTTCCTTTCAGTTGAACAAACTTTCAGTGAACATTTTTACAATCAACTTATTCGACCAGCACAAATCCTACAGAAGCTTTTAAAATGTTTAAACTTCTAAAATTGACCGACTATTCAGAAGACTCATTCATGCTAAAGAATAGTTAACGAGACTTTTACTGTAGTATTAAAACATCAACTATGTTGAGACAGTCCTTCTAAAAAAAAAAAAATCCTTCAAGGTTAAAAAATTAAAATAAAACAAGAGTGTTTTGATTTGTGGCATCATAAACACATTAGGCAAATGACTAAACTGGATTTTATAAAAGCACATGTGATATTACATTGAGATCAATATGTCACAATCTTGAATTTTTAGAAGGGTCTAAAACTATCACCCACCTTGACATACATTTAAGAAAGAACACCTACAGCTGGAAGACAAGACTTTCTCCTAGTAGAATGTGTAGGTTTACAGTGACACAAGGAAGAATTACTAACACAAATTAAATCTTTATTTTTACCTCTTCAAAATGAGACCATAAAGGGTACAACAACTGACAACCCCAATGAATCCTTTAAAGTAACACCTAATAACTTTGGGAGACACTGTGGCAACGCTGCCATAAAAGAGCATGAACATTCTTCCACAACAGTGAGATCTATTTACATCAATTCTACCATCATTAAATCATTGGTTCAGCCTACTAGATTTTAACCTCCTGGGATTCTAATGCAGCTTCTACTTTCAGGTGACATTTTAAAGACAAGAGTAGGCAGGGCACGGTGGCTCACACCTGTAATCCCAGCACTTTGGGAGGCTGAAGCGGACAGATCACAAGGTCAGGAAATCGAGACCATCTTGCCTAACACGGTGAAACCCCATCTCTACCAAAAATTAAAAAAATTAGCCAGACATGGTGGCAGGCGCCTGTAATCCCAGCTACTAGGGAGGCTGAGGCAGGAGAATGGTGTGAACCCGGGAGGCGGAGTTGGCAGTGAGCCGAGATTGCGCCACCGCACTCCAGCCTGGGCGACGGTGCAAGACTCCGTCTCAAATAAATAAATAAATAAAATAAAAAGACAAGAGTAGTTACCAATTTCCAATTTTATAAAATTTCTCCTTTAGCTCCTTTAAGGCCACAAAACTACTAACAATCTTCTATAATTAAAAGCAACTATTTTCTAGACCTAGTTGGGAGAACAACTTAGGAACTAGAATGAACATAAAGAGAGATGGTAGTATGGCTTAGTAAGATGAATAAATTATTCTCTGGTTAATTTCTTTTTAATACAATATGTGAATTGAAAAAGTAGAAGCTGCTTTCTATATTTTGTTTGCAAGAATTAACTTAAGTGTTTGTACAAAATCTCATCACTTTTGTGACCACACCTTCATACATCCTAAAATAGGTAACAGTCTTGATTTGCACAGTAAAATAAACTGCCAGGACGCTTAGGGGAAGATACCTTCATCTTTAACAGGAAGTTACCTGAAGGCAGAACAGACTGTAAAAGATTTGGTTTACTGCTTTGTGACTACAAGGGGTTAAGCAGGAAGTAGTCTTACCTGTACCGTTGAGCGTACTGTTTTTATTTGTGTACAGCCTGATCATATGACCTATTGTTTTCACATTTTCTCTCAACATTATACCTCGTGCTTGTACCATAAAGAGATATGTGTTGGCTATAAAAGAAAAATAGAGAAAAAATGTCATAACTCAGTAAGCTTTAATATTTAATAAAATAATATTCAGAATTGGTGAAGTGCCCAATAAACATAAACTGACTCAATCAGCACGTCCAAAGGGAAAAGAGAAATACAAAATATTGCCTACCATAAAAACTGACAAAAACAAACTGATTTTTTAAAAGCAATAAAAACAAAAAAAGTTGAAATATCCACCTATCAAATAAAATGAAACTAACTGAACAAACTAAAATATCATAATGAAACCCCATATCCATAAGTGATTTTCTACTATAAAATATACTTAGGAATTTCAAAAAGGCATTTTATTACAAGTACTCAATCTTAGTTATAATTCAGTTTCTCTAATTATAATATTAATTTCCTCCTACCAAAAACTTCACAAAAGCTAGGATTCCTTATAAATCCCATAATGTATGAACAAAGATCTTGCAATGGTCCTGAAAATTCTTGATGTGTTTGCAGACAGGGGTGATCTAGGATAAGTATCTCTTTGGGACACTTCTAAGAGTTAATTAAACTTTTACACTCCCTTTCAATCACAAATCTATCTACCAGCAGGGTAAAAGCAAATAAAATCAAAATCAATGTGTATTTTTAAAGCGAGTCAATTTAATTCTTCACAATAAGTGCTTCAAAAATAGGCTCCAAATTTCCTCTGCTGGGAGAAACTGGTAAATTGACAAAGCTTTATCACAAAAATCCCTAACTTTTGAGATGTCCAGACTCCCCAGAGGCACAGAACTAAGTAAGAAACTCCTTTCCTGGTCCCAATTCTGTTAGCGCTGTGCATAACTTTGTACAGCTCCTTGGATCTCAGTTTCCTCGTTTCCACAAGGCACTTGTGCAAGTAGTGCATTCTTCTTTAAAGTCTCTAAACACAAAGTTAAAAATCATAAACTCCATTTAGATGAAAGGCAGAGGCTCACTATCATGGCAAAAACCAAGAAACTGCAAGTCTCAGTTAATGACTCAATTTCAACATAAGCTGTCTCTGAATACAGTAATGATACTCTCAAAAGATGAATGCTGAATGAAAAAAATTAAGAATGCTGATTAATTTTCTAAGTCCTGCTCTAGTTTCTCCAGATGGAATAGAGGGATGAGAGAAATTTAATGTTTACTACCGTCTTTCCCACTTCTTATGTAAATGTGAACTTGCTCAAAGTACATACGAGCAGAGCATAAATAAAACTACTAGAAAAACAGAGTAAAATAAAACTTTTCTTTCACCTCCAGAAAAAAGAGAGAAACAGAAATCCAGGTTTCACCTAAGCTTTACAGGTATCATTTTTAAGAGCATGTCTACAGGCTTTCTAGAAAGTAGTCCTGTAATTAGATTTAACTTGCTTACACCTGAATTTACTATACTAGTTTACAAATACAAACACAAATACAACACATTTTGACTACATTTTTGTACTTAAGTGGACTTTAAAAGAATGAAGAACACAGTCATAAAAAAGAACAAAATCATGTGCTTTGCAGCAACATGGATGCAGCTGGAGGCCATTATCCTAGCGAATTAACACAGGCACAGAAAACCAAATACCACATGTTCTCACTTCTAAGTGGGAGCTAGACACTGGGTACTTATGAACATAAAGATGGTAACAACAGAAACTGGGGACTACTAGAAGAGGGAGGGACAAAGCAAGGCAGAAGTTTAAAACTACCTATTGGGTACCATGCTCACTACCTAGGTGACAGGATCAATCATACTCCAAACCTCTGCACCATGCAATATACCCATGTAACAAAGCTGCACGTGTATGCCCTGAATCTAAAATAAAAGTTGAAAATAATTAATAGACCATATGGGGGAAAAACTTATTCATAACAATTTAAATATATATTCATAAGTAAGGTTTTTGGGTTTTTCGCCATCTATGGTTTGTTCTTAATGTTAGTTTCATAAAATAGACTGTACACATTGCTGTCATTTTCTGAACTCTGAAACAACTGATACAGTGTGGCAGATATTAAGCCCTTAAAAGTTTGAACTGACTTCTCATAAAAGGAAGATGTCATGTGGCTGGGTGTGGTGGCTCATGCCTGTAATCCCAGCATTTTGGAAGGCCAACACAGGTGATCTCTTGAGGTCAGGAGTATGAGACCAGCCTGGCCAACATGGTGAAATGCTATCTCTACTAAAAAATTAAAAACAAAAAACAACAACAACAAAAAAAACCTAGTCAGGCGTGGTGGCACATGCCCGTAGCTCCAGCTACTCGGGAGGCTGAGGCAGGAGAATCACTTGAACCCAGGAGGCGGAGGTTATAGTGAGCAGAGCGGCGATTGTGCCACTGCACTCCAGCCTGGGTGACAGAGCGAGACTCTCTGTCAAAAAAAAAAAAGCTGTAATCAGACGCCTGTTCCAATTCCTCTCTGTTCATGTATTCAATTTGTTGATTTGTTGAATGCCTGCCCTCTGCCAGAAACTGTATTAGATGTATTTCAGTTTCTACTTATTCTTGATTCAATTTGGAGTATTTCGTCCCCGAGATTCAAAAATTTCATTGAGATATTCAAATTAGGTAAAGCTATGCATAATCTTATATAATTTTTGAATCTCCTCTACTTTTGATTTTTAATTATTTTCTCCCTTTTCTTTTCTATGTAAAATTTGAAAATAAAACATGTCATCCTTATGCAGGGGCCATGCTAATATTCTCTGTATTGTTCCCATTTTTGTATATTTGCTGCCAGAGCAAGCACTCCCTTTTATTTTTATAAGACTTGTCATATTTGTGTATTCCATTGCTTATATTTAAATAATCTGTCTTGAATATCTCAATTCTATTTTCCTCTATTTTTAAATGTATTAGTTCCTGATCCCATTCTTGTACATTTAGACTTTTTCTAATTGAATTAATCCATATTAATTTTTAATAATGAAAGTATCTACAACAATAAATTCATCTTTGATAACTATGAAAAACTGGAAGAAAAGACACGAAGAGAAAAAAGAAAACTAAAAGAACGGCCAACAAAAATGCAGGAAAATGTTCAATAAAAGACAAGCTAACATTAACAACTCGGCCAAAATGAAGACCCAAAGTTCAACTGAAATGATGTGGGTGGGGCAGCATCACACAGATTACTAATGACACCTGGTTTCCAACACCTTGGATTATTTAATCCTAAAGTTACATATGAAATTTGTTGTCAGTAATATAAACATCTTATATTTGTGCTACACCAAACTGTGAAAAGAAAACCTGCTACAAAGTACTAGAACTCAGCCTAAGGCAAAAAAGTTCTACTTCCAGGACTGATCCTGGCCTAAGAAATGAGATGCTAAGTAGGAGCATTATATGCATTATTGTGTTTCCTGGAAACAACTTTTTATCTAACTTGTAGGTAACAAAACCGTTAAAAAACATGATTTCTTTTTTTTTTTTTAAGACAGGGTCTCACCCTGTCATCCAGGTTGGAGTACAGTAGCTCGACCTTGGCTCTCCACAACCTCCACCTCCCAGGCTTAAGCGATCCTCCCACCTCAGTCTCGCAAGTAGCTGGAACTACAGGTACCTGCCACTACGCCCACTTAATTTTTTGTAGAAATGGGGTTTCTCCATGTTGCCCAGCCCGGTCTCGAACTCCTGAGCTCAGGCAATCCGCCCACCTCAGCCTCTCAAAGTGGTGGGATTATAGGCGTGAGCCACCGCACCTGGCCTTTAAAATGATTTTTTATGGTACCTCTAACAAAGGTGAAAAAGAGTGCATTTACTATTCATTAGACAAATGAAGACCAAAATTAAGCTAGACACCAATTTCTCCAAATGGAAAATCTATTTATTTATTCCAAATAATTTACAGCTGAGTTACATTCCTCAGGTTAATGGTCCTCATGGGTTTAATCCCTAAAGACCAAAACCCGTTAGGGAATGAAGCTGTGTTTAAATAGAGAGTGGTCATTAACAGGAAGAAAGTGCTATGTCAAAGGGTTGCAAGACACACTAAACCAGCATGAGAATGGTTCCAATTGTCTGCTTTCCAAACGTAAAACTATGTTAACCCAAACCCAAAACTTGCTTATCAGTAGTAGTATAAAATGTAATGTCTTTTTTTAATTGTAAGTTCTGGGGTACATGTGCAGAAAGTGCAGGTTTGTTACATAGGTTTACACATGCCATGGTGGTTTGCTGCACCCATCAACCCGTCACCTACATTAGGTATTTCTCCTAATGTTATCCCTCCCCTAACCCCCACACCCCCGAGAGGCCCCAGTGTGTGATGTTCCCGTCCATGTGTTCTCCTTGTTCAACTCCCACTTAAGAGTGAGAACATGCAGTGTTTGGTTTTCTGATCTTGTGATAGTTTTCTACTGAGAATGACGGTTTCCAGCTTCATCCACGTCCCTGCAAAGGACATGAGCTCATCCTTTTTTATGGCTGCATAGTTCCATGGTGTATATGTGCCACATTTTCCTTATCCAGTCTATCACTGATAGACATTTGGGTTGGTTCCAAGTCTTTGCTATTGTAGCGAAGTGTCACAACAAACATATGTGTGCATGTGTCTTTATCACAGTATTATTTATAATCCTTTGGGTATATGCCCAATAATAGGATTGCTGGATCACATGGTATTTCCAGTTCTAGATCCTTGAGGAGTCACATTGTCTTCCACAATGGCTGAACTAATTTACCCTCCCACCAACAGTGTAAAAGCGTTCCTATTCTTCCACAACCTCTCCAGCCTGTTGTTTCCTGACTTTTTAATGATCACCATTGTAACTGGCGTGAGATGGTATCTCATTGTGGTTTTGATTTGCATTTCTCTAACGACCAGTGATGATGAGCATTTTTTCATGTCTGTTGCCTGCATAAATATCTTCTTTTGAGAAGTGTCTGTTCATATCCTTTGCCATTTTTTGATGGGGTTGTTTTTTTCTTGTAAATTCAAGTTCTTCGTAGATTCTGGATATTAGCCCTTTGTCCGATGGATAGATTGCAAAAAATAAAATGTAATGTCATATTGGCAAGTCTTTAGGTAGAGAAAATCCTTGTCTTTCTATTCCAATTTATAAGAACCCTCATCTCAGAAAACAAATAGGGAAACCTACCACTGCTTAATTAAAACCATGCTGTTTGTTCTCTAATTTCATTCATTTTCTATTTGACTCTGCATTGAGAGACATAAATCTAACTTATTTACCAGTTCTGCTTCCCAGGGGATAACATCTCAAAAAATTTAAAAAATAAAAATAATAAAACCTATTTTCAACAGTTTATGAAAGCTTCTAGGCCAGGCATTCTATCCCGAGTTTGCAAGGCAAGAGATTTATGAACTTGTCTAATTCTTCACTTAAGGAAATTAAGGGACACATCTGCTATAAAACTGCCTCCCAGCCCCTTTCCACATCCAGTTTTGCTCACTAACAGTGCTGCAAGGATTCAAGACAAGAAGAACATGCCTGCCTGCAGGGATCCAGAACTGTTTCCTGGGCTTTGCAGGACACCAACGCAGCATCCCTGTGATCCTGACATCTCTGTTCCTAGCTGCTATGACATGCTACCACAGTTCCCAGGTCTCTTAACAAGAGTCATGTGAATAAATGATTTTGAGAGGGAGATGATGATGTTGGTCAGGCAATCTGGGATGCAGTTATAAATGTAGGACCGAAGCTAAAAGAGGGCTAGAAATACCATTTGGAGAGACATTCAATAAATGTAAAAGCTGGAACTATCGTGATAAATTCCCAGAGGAAAAATTATCCAAAAGGGAGATAAAAAGGTGAAGACAGACCACAAATAGTCAGCACAAAGATAAAAGATCCCAAAGTGAATTAATCTCAGCTTGAACACAGTGAAAAAGCTAATGGACTAAAGAAGAGGGTGAGGTCAACCATGTCAAATGCTGCAGATGCTAAAGAGGACTTAAAAACAACAGCTTAAAAAAATTCAGCATACTCTCTTTGTCAAGCATACTTTACATACACTAACCTATTTAATCCTCACAAGCAACTCTATAAGGCAAGTACTATTATTATTTCCATTTTACAGATAAAGAAATTGAAGCATGGAGTTGAATGACTTGCTGCAGGTCACATAGTTGTTAGGAAGTGGTGGAGCCAGAATTCAAATCCCAGCAGTCTGGCTCCAGCAAGTTAGCCCTTGACCATCATACCATTCGGCCTCTTTGAAAAGCCTATAGGAGATCACTGTAAGCCTTCAAGACAGCAGCTTCAGGAAGCAGTGGAAACAAAAGGAAAATAGTAAAGATTTCAGTGGACACTGACAAAGTGAAAGCAGCAAGTTTCAGAAAAGGCAAACAAGTGATTAGCAAGGTCAAGGGAAGGTTTTCTGCAAGAGGAGGGCCCTGAGCATGTCTGCAGCCTGACTGGAAAAAACTAGAAGAAAGGGTGAATAATTTCAGGCACTAAAAGGAAGCAAGAGGAAGGAGAGAAAACCACTCTGTTGGTGGGAAAGTTTAAGCAGAGGCTCTGAGGTGCACAGCAGCGGTACACACCCAGGGAATGACAATCTGCCTTGAGTGGAGATGGGTAGTAACGGAAGTTAGGAAGGGCTAAGTGGGATAGAGAGTTTAAAAAAAAGCAAAGGAGAGTGAGAGGACAGGAAGTCATTGTGAGGATGAGACATAACTGTTAACAGAGGTGAGAAACCTCTAGAAGCGGAAGGTTAAGAAGGCTGCAGTCTGGAGAGGTGCAAAGGAGAGCAAGCCACAGCTATGCTGACACCCAGGGCATGGCCAGGCGGAGTGAGGGCAGAAGACAAGAGCTAGACATCCTGGTGGTCACCAACGAGGACGGAGGTGGGGGACAAAGTGGAAAGGAACATTCAGAACTGAGCACTGACTGCTGAAATCTTCCAGGGATATAGAAGCTTGACAGGCATAGGTTTCTGAAGAGCAGTAGATGAATTAACATTTACTAAGTGCTGAGTTTGGTCAGGCACTGAGTTGAAGTCCACATATAAATATATGTAAGTACACATATACAACTATATTTTCTTTCATTCTTACAACCACCTGGAGTTTGTTGAATGGAAATCCCCAAAAAGATATGCCCACGCCCTAATTCCCAGGACCTGTGAATGTGACACTTGGAAAGAGGTCTTTCCAGATGTAATTAAGCTAAGGATTTTGAAATGAGGAGATCATCCTGGATTACCCAGGTGGACCCTAAATCTAATGGCAAGCACTCTTCTAAGAGAAAGGTAGAGAGAGATTACACACACACACACACACACACACACACACGCAATGTGAAGACAGAGGCAGTGATGTGGCCACCATGCACCTGAAGCTGGAAATCGCGAGGAGGATTTTCTCCAGAGCCTCCAGAGGGACTGTCTTGCTAACACCTTAATTTCAGACTTCTGGCCTCCATAATTCTGAGAAAATAAACGTGGTGTTTCAAGCCGTTATGTGGTAATGTGTTACGGCGGCCCTAGGAAAATAACACACCACCCCATGACAGGTACAAGTTTGTCCATTAGAAGATGAGAAAACAAACTCAAAAGAAAATTAACACAGGTAGAATTAACAACTCAGGATTCAAGCACAAGCCTGAGTGACTCTGAGGGGAAGGGATTTGGAAGAAACCTTGGTTCAAGGCCACAGAGGAGAGGGAGAGACAAGGAAAAAGAAATCTTCATTGTAAAAAGTTACAACAAGGGAAGTGAACATATGAGAGATTAACCAGATTTCCTTTAATACAAAGAGGAGGAGAAAGCCAGAAGGGATCCTTAAAAGTTACAGAAGAGAAAATGATTTCCTGTATTATCTACAGAACACAGGAAATAATATAGACAAAAGTAAAAATCTGAATGCACCACTCAATATTAACTACAGATATGTGAATCAGGTATCTCTTTCTAAGAATTTCTAAGAATTTATGATAATCTTCTAAATATCTGTTTCTGACGCTGAAAAATTTTCTTCTTTCCACATCTAGCCTCTTGTTCAATAAATCCCCAAGAATTACTCATCCATGTGGGTAAAGGAAAAATATGTTATCTTCAATAACTATGGTGTAAACCCCAAGGTTAGGCCAGACTATACATGAAATATTATTCATACCACAGCTAGGACTAAGGAAGATGGGTACTACTTGGATTAAAAACAAAAAAAATAACAAACATCAAGGATGTGCCAGGCTTTAAAAAAAAAAAAATTCTTTTATGTCAAAGTACTATTTGTCTGACCATGGTAACAATAATTTAAAACCAGGTATGGACTCAAGGAAATCTGCAGTGCAAATTATTACTAACATATAACATCCTTACCTCTACTTTTCAAGTTATGAGCTGACAAAGTCTGCAAGAATTCTGTGTTCAGAGCCCCACTTTATCAAACAACAAATACAATGATCACATATGGGAGATCTATTTCAGATCTTAGCTAACAACTCAAGCTTTGCAGATTTTGCAGATGCAAACATAAAAACTGACAAGAAATCTTTGTAACAGGTGTCTTTACAACTTCCACTCTGCAGTTTAACAATCTTAAGTTATTTAACAATTTAACAGTTTAACAATTTAACAGTTTAACAATCTTAAGTTATTTCTGGAGATTCTTTGTGTTGGAATACTGATCAAGGTTAAACATTTTTTAATAAAAACAAACTGTCTAAAACATCAGAAGGACTTTTGCAACAACCAGATCATTAGTTCAGCCTACTTTAACCCTAGTTGATAATTCAAAAAGTAGACTCTGAACCTAGTGATATGAAAACACTATCTAACAAAAGATAACTATCAGCCCTGTCATTTGCTAACGCACCGTATAATTCACTTAAAATAACTATATAGCTTTTTTAAAGCACGACAGGAACCCTAAGAGTTATGAACCACACTGCGGAAAGTGGAATCAGGAGGAAATTAGGAAATCAGGGAAGGAAGAATGCAGGCAATTAAACAGATCTTAAAAATCTAATCAGGAAACTCACTTAATGACATTACAGACTAAAAGACCAAGCCATAAATAAGCAGGCCCAGGAAACATTATAAAATTGTTGAAAATTAGTGATGTCAGAGTATATAAGTGTAGAATATATAAGAAGTCTATCAAAATGAAGTAAAATGTGAACTATTTGAATATGTTTTATAATCATCTTCAATTTACTTGTGTTTTCACAATTAAAATACCTTTCAGAATTCCAACTTAGTATTCATGAAAGGAAAATGAGCCTAAAACGAGAATCAGAGAAGGGAACTGGTAGGAAATGAATTTCAAAGACTTTCAAGGCATATTTTCAAATCAGTAAACAAGGCACCTTTTAATTCTCTACCTTTGGTCTCTTGATTCAAATGAAAATAATGTCCAATTTATCTTCCTATGAGTCAAACTGAAAATTGCACTATAATTAGAAGTCATAATTTCTGAGCAATTAACTTAATTATCAGGAAGGCAATATAGTAACAAGATTTCAGTAAAATCATATTAACATTTGCCTCAAATATATAAAAACAGGCCATAGTATTCAATCAAGATATCATGTTATAGTAACAAACTTCAGATAGCTACTTAAATATACTACTGTAAAGATATTATAAAAATGACTTTTCGAGCCAAATGCTAGGAAACGTTTTGAAATTACTTCCACTGAACAACCTATAATGCTATACAGTTTAATAAGTTTTACTGCTCTTAAGTGAATTACAATGTCTCTTTCTAATAATTAAAAACACTAAACAAATTTAGGATAACCCAGGACCCAATCACCTAGTCACTGCAGACTCATAAAGGAACACATAGATCCTGGCAGGCATAAATAATGTATCTGTCCATTTCTCTTCTGAAGGAAAAGTTTCTTCACGATGATAGCCATCTCTATTGCCAGTAAAACATGATGTTATAAACAAGTTAATTAGGTTTTCAACAGATAAGATTAGTTCTATGAAATACCATATCGGCCGGGTGCAGTGGCTCAGGCCTGTAATCCCAGCACTCTGGGAGGCCGAGGCAGGCAGATCACGAGGTCAGGAGTTCGAGACCATCCTGACTAACACGGTGAAACCCCATCTCTACTAAAAATACAAAAACTTAGCCGGGAGTGGTGGCAGGCGCCTGTAGTCCCAGCTACTCGGGAGGCTGAGGCAGGAGAATGGCGTGAACCCGGGAGGCAGAGCTTGCAATGAGCTGAGATCAAGCCACTGCACTCCAGCCTGGGGCAACAGAGCAAGACTTGTCTCCAAAAAAAAAAAAAAAAAAAATCAAATGATGTAAGTAATCAATTTAGAAAAGTAGGAAGCACTATTTTTTCCCCACCATTTGGGGTATTTTTCAGAAATATCGTTTCCAGTGTGCAGAATCATCTGGGTATGTGTTAAAAATGAATCAGATTCAGAATCTTCAAGACCTGGGAAATAAGCTTATTAAAGCATATCACCTTAAATAAGCCTCAAGCACATTCATACTTGAAAACTATTTCTTGTAGTAATTCTCTAAACATAACATTTGTAACAAGTAAAACAGTAGACCCTTCCTTCCAAATCAGTTTAACTTATATTAAATGTATCTTCTTTTTTTTTTTTTTTTTTGAGACGGAGTCTCGCTCCGTCGCCCAGGCTGGAGTGCAGTGGCCGGATCTCAGCTCACTGCAAGTTCCGCCTCCCGAGTTTACGCCATTCGCCTGCCTCAGCCTCCCAAGTAGCTGGGACTACAGAAGCCCGCCACCTCGCCCAGCTAGTTTTTTGTATTTTTTAGTAGAGACGGGGTTTCACTGTGTTAGCCAGGATGGTCTCGATCTCCTGACCTCGTGATCAGCCCGTCTCGGCCTCCCAAAGTGCTGGGATTACAGGCTTGAGCCACCGCGCCCGGCCTTAAATGTATCTTCTTTTACAAAGCTTTTGAATATACCACAATTCATTTGGACATAGGAGTATCTGTTTCATCCTTAATGAATATATAACACAACAATTTGGTGAAGCCAAAGACTTTCACTAATTCAAGTAATCAAACATAAAAACAAAGATGCAAGCAAAAAGTCATACTACATTTCTGGAGAAAAAAAAAATTAAAAATTAAGATTTGAAATTACCAAGTATATTTTCCTAAACATTTTGCTGTGCTACGCAGCCAAAAATATAATTACTGACATAAACATCCTTCAAGCTAGCTCTCCTATTTCAACTGGAGAGGGGTATTGCTGTATCTTAAACCAAACTGAGCTAAATTCTGCTAAGACCAAAAATAATTATGTCCACAGGCAGTCTGACCATGAAACACAGCAAATCAAACTGGCCCAATACAGGATGTAAATGCTCAAGAAAAACAGAATCAGGGTGCTATTGAAAGTCTCCAGTGGGCCCAAGATATAAGGTAAAAATATCTCATTATAACTGGAGTAAATGCCTAATTTTCCAAAGGCATGTTAAAGGCATTATGGGTATCCTCAGAAAACCTACTCTCAATCTTCACTTGAATCGATCTTCAACTTGAATCACTATATTACTTGTATATTATTCTCTTTGTTATTATCCTGATAAAAGGCAGAATTTGAATGAAAACGCCTTTTAAATATTAAATCACCGTGTCCTCCAGGAATTAAGAAAACGCGAAACAGATTCAGAGGGACAAGGGGGAAAGGAGAAAAGAGAAAGGCAAAGAGGTGGGGACAACCTGCTCTGCTTAGGCTGGCAAACCGCAGACTCAGGCAGTTGTGACAAAAGCCAGCTTGGTCCAAGGCGGCCAAGAAAATGGACTAGAAAAAGAATGTTGCAAACACACAGGCCTGAGGAACTCCCAAGGGCGAGCTAGGAAACCCAAGCTCTAGAAAAATCACTCCTCCCACACGTCTCACCTCAGCCTCCCCTCCCACCTCCACATTTCTACCTAAGACAAACATGAAAGGCAGGCTTGAAAGGGAAAAGGAGTCACAAAAGACAATGTGGGTGGGAGACAGGTGGAGAAGCAGGTCTGCCCTTTTGCAGGGTAAGCCAGGGTGCTGCAGAGTCTAAGCACACAGTATAAACACAGCACTGAGCACCAGTGTTTAAGGGAATCCTAGAGGTCTGTACAGTCTCCCAAACAAAGCACCCTCTCCAGAGTAATCACAGCCTTAAGAGGCGGTCATCTACCCTCACCTGATAATGTGTAAGGAAAGGAGCACTCATAAGGCCACTTATTTCACTGATTGCAGGTCGGTTAGAAGGTTGGTCTTTTTTTTCTCTCTCTCTTTTCAATAAGCCTCAACTCTGCCTCATTGTAATTACCCTCAATACTAACTTAGGCTATCCAAAAAATTTCATCGCTTGTCTATACAGTATTCCTTCAAACTGAAGAAGAAAGAGCTTGTATTTCCCCAAAATCTTCCATTTTCCAGGACAAAAATGATTAGTTCCTTCAACTAGGGCACAGTAGAATGAGTCAGGAATCCTAAGGTGTACACTTCAGCTCTTCCAACAATGATGTGTGACACTTTAGGCAAGTGGCCATCTTCCAGAGTCTGTCCTTCTTCTCTCATTTCACAAACAAGGCTAGCCCTACTGGCAAGGGGTCAGGGGTGTGGCAGGGAAGACGTGGATCTCCAAATATGGACAAGGCGGTGGGCTATCTTTGGGATTTTACTCCTGGGGCTGCTTTGCCCATAGCTCTGGCTCCAGAAACCAATGCTTCTGTGCCCAAGTTTCCCCTGGCCTTGGGATCTTGGAGAGAGGGGCAAACACAAGGGCTCTGAGGGTGAGAGGAAAAGCCACAGCTACAACCATCAGAGATGAGGCCCAGAAGAACAAGTGCTCTGAGAAGCCCTGCAGGAGAACCTGTGAGAAACAGGCTTTCCACAGGATGGGTTAGCAAATTAACTACTGTGTACCACACTGCCTCAAAAGGAAAATGCATTCTATTCCCAAGCAAATTACAAATAGTGTTTGGAATACCTATTACATACAGACACTACAAACCTAGGTTAGAAGTTTCTCTTCTAAAAGTAATCACAGACATGGCTATTTTTATCTCTAATAAACATTAAAGGCAGTAATGATAAGCACTGCTGCAGAAAAAAACCCATCACTGCCTTACTCTGCCACATTGTTTAACAGACCTACCAAATGTATTTGTAAAAGAAAGGCTAAGGTGGAAAATAGCAGTTAGCATTGCCAGATTTCAATGAATCAAGTTTCCGTTCAATATTGCCTAATTTCCCACAAGGCCATGAGATTTGGATTAATTTACACTAAAGAGATATAGCTGAGTTACATATGCTACTCAGGAATGGCAATCTGACTGTGCAAACAATCTCTAAGAAGGCCAACTCATCTCTTGGGTGTGAAGTGGACCCACTGACTCTTGTAACAAAGCCAGGGAGTGAGAAGGAGGGTAGCAAATCTCATCGGATACTCTGAAACTATACTTGGTCTTCCTCTGTATTCCAATTTAACCCCTGTGATTCCATGTTCCAGAGGAAGTAACACAGTGAGTCACTTCCAGTTGCAGAAGTGAGTTTTATTACTCAGGCGTGTTGGAGGATAAATGGATAAATACCATTCACCTACATGAGGAGGACAACCAAATCTCTCACCTGGGCTGCAAGCCCTTACTTCCATCTGCCTACCTACTAATTCCTCCTGGATATCACACAGGGATCCCAACTCCATTTCTCTAAAACCAAAATAGCCCCCCAAAGACGTGCCTTTCTATACTCCCTACTAATAGCTACCTGAATGTCTAAGCTAGAATCCAAGCCTCATCTTAAACCTGTTCCTGTTTCTTCAAACCCACTATTCCCATCCATTCAATTCTGCCCTGATGAACTACCAACCTCAATGGTTCTAATCTTCTATCGTCCATTTCCCCCTATAACCCACCTTCATGCTAGAAGGGTCACTCTAAAACAATGGACTGCATCGTTTTCAAAACTTGTGACATTTCCTGCTACTCACAAGACAAAAAAAGCATGGGATATGTGGCCAGTAAGGGAGGCCCAGAGAAAAGACATGCCCAGTACCCTGGCCCAAATCTGAACTCCTGAAATGGGTCATGCAGATCAGAGCACTGGGTGAATAAAACTGAAAGACCTTTGAAACAAAGCAGACTATAACAGCTCCAAAGAACACAGCCAGGCCCACTTGCCAGGGCCAGGAGGCTAAAGGGCTATAACAAAGCTGCAGGGTAACTAGCTACCTTCTATGCTAGCCCAGGAAGAACCCCAGCCAAAATGCCAGAGGAACTCTGAGCAAAGGACCTAAGATACCTCCCCCACAACACACATGCTTGCACACAGACCCCACACTTTGACTACCCGTCCCCATCACCTCCACCATTCCCAGCAGGGCACACACCCCAGGGAGGCCCAAATAACAAAGCACTCAGCCAGATAATTCCTCTAAGGGTCCAGAGAAGTCAGACCAAAGTGGCCCCACCAGATTTCACCTCTACCCAGAGAGCAAAACAGCCCATCAGTGTGTCCAGGAAAGGTCAGGGCTTCTGGTGAGTCAAATGGACAGTGAAATTCCCACTCCCAGGGAAGTTATGTAATCTCCTCCCATTATATTGCCCCACTGATTACAGGCACTATCAATGTTTTTGTAATCACAGACAGCTTTGATAAAGTTGTATGAACAAAGACCAGTCTCTCTCTGCCAGGAATTTTAAACACCTCATGCATCTGAACACCAGGGCTGGGCACTGGAGCCCTAGAGACCTTTCATAACTCGGCCCATGTGCCACTCCAAGCCCTAAGCAGTAGCTGGATGGAGCTACTCCCATCTTCTAGAAGCTTTGCTCATGCTGTTCCCTCTGACTAGGATCCCTTTGCTCAGTCCAGATAAATCATATCCATTCCATTTCAACCACTTTCTCCTCTGGAAATCCTTAACCAGCCCTCACTCCCCACCACATGCCTTCCAACGATTTACTACAGCCGTTTTATGGGGCTCATCCCATTGTACTTCAGGGAAGAAACTAAGTCTTAGTCATCTATCTTCCATATCTCAAACAATGTCCAGCCTCTCTTGGGTGCACCACTCATTGTTGAATGAACTTACAAGTCAGCTCATCTTTGATATGACAGCAAGAAAATGACTATGTTATATTGGAAGTTATATTAATAAAGGTTTCCTATTAAATGCAATTCTATTCTCAATCCAGCCAAGTCAAAACCTTGGAGAGAAACTGCACTCATCTTTGCAGTCATGCACAAAGGTAGACAAAGAGTAAGAAATAATGTATGGCTCTGGCCTCTACTGGGTGGACTGGAGCAATTTGTCCATGGACTTCCTGTGGTGTGGTGATGGGGCAGGTGTCTGCCATCCAGTTTCCCTGAGTAGTAAGGTTTATAATGTAAAGACAATCCCTGTGTTTCCTGTATGCATTAGACACTTCAAGAAAAATGCTTCCTTGAAAATAATGAGCTTTGAGTTCCACGGAACTCACTGCAGTTGACAACCCAAATAGTCCAGAAATGCTGAGGAACATCTGAAAACACTGGAAACTAAACAGATTATGCTGTTTACAACTGTGATGTATCTGCTCACAATGGCAAAGAGGAGGAACTAAAATGACAGAAGATCTACCTGGGACACAGGGCTCAGGACAGAAAAGAAGTAGGGAAATAGAATTAAAGTCTACCAAACAGGTTGATATGGTAGGATTAATAGTAATTTCTTAACAGAGGAGATTTGAAACATTTATTTAGGGCACATAAAAAGTACTCATACAACACATATTTTAGTCATAAACACATTTTGCCCCAAGATGTAATTCAGGCTAAAATATGAATTGTTTTCTTGAAGTTATTATTTCAAGAAAAATCTACATACATCGAATAAAAACTAGTTATAAGAACCTAATTACTTCTGGATATGTCTCATAAATAAGAAATCTGAAGCACTTGTGCAATTGATTGATTGCTGCAGTATGAATTCAACAAGCCACATGTTTCATGGAACATCATTTTTCCTTGAAAGAACAACTGAAAAACTATGGTTATTTAAACTTGTGTATCTGACCTACATTTTCTCGAAAATGAGCAAAGTGAGCCGGACACTTCAAGAAAAACTGACAGTATTTGTTACCAATGATAAAATTCAAACTTTCAAGCAAAAATTTGAATTTTGGAAAACTGCTTCCCAATACTTAAAGATACAAAAGATTAAAAAGGAGGCTTCTTTTGGCTAAATGGTACAGGGTTTTGGAAACAGATTCAGCTTGACAAGTTCACGGCATTTTATAAGTTTTTGGTTTACACTCTTCTAACTGGTTTTAATAACTTACTATCATTTATAAGACCTACAAAAACAGAGTAGATTAAGCCATGTCAATCTAATTGCCTACAAGACATTTGCCAAAATTTTTACATTATATCAGTGACCGTTCCATGGCAAACATTAAGCATTCAAATAAGAAAAATTTATTAGTATTTCACACAAATTAAGAACCTACAAATAATATGCTGATGCACTAACTTTAAAAAAAAGGGTTGACTAGAATTCTGATTTCCTTTGGTTAGCTTTTTGAGTAATATAACTAACATGTTACTCATAATACTAAGTGGGAAAATTGTTATGTAAGTGTGAAAAAAACTTTTTCTCCAAAATCTTTCAAAGTTAAATCCCTAGTAAAATAACATACCCCAAAGATGTCCGAACTTTTGAAGAGTTACATGAGAAAGTAAAAATTGCTATAGAATGAAGAGTTAATTTATAAGACTCCAAAAGGGCAAAAAATAAAGCAAGCCCTTGTTGAATATCTAGATAATATCAAATCCACTAAGCTACCACTGTCATTTGTACTATAGGCTTCAAGGGGTAGGTTTTTGTGAGGTTTTTTTTGTTTTTTTTCTGGCCTAAAGGAAAACTGCAATAATGTTAAAATATTCTTCAAACTTTACCCTAAAACTTATATTTTGGGATACATCATTTCACAATCCACTTCTTCTCAAACATCATCATTGAGTTTATACATCTCACTGAATCCAAAAATGTATTAAAGGAAAAGTCTCATAGTAATTTTAAGAAATGAAGCAGTCTGGGTGAGGTTTCCATCTTCCTTCCCGGCTGCAATTCATTACAATAATCTACTACAGTCAAGACAATACCCTGATCATTCCGTCTCAAAATTCTGCAGGTGTTTTCACTCTGTAAGGGGCATTTTATTTTTAGATAACTCCGAACAAACAGCACTGGCTCAAACGACCATAGTGTGTAAGGAGAAATGAGAGGAGATGGTCACTGTTACTAAGTAATTGAACATTAAATACATAATAGCCAGGAGAAACTCAGAAAAGTTTTGGAAATATGACCTATTTTAATATGCATGTGAAGTTCCTATTTTTCATTCACTATAATTAACGCCGCATTGGCTCCTTTTCAACAAAAGGGGGACAAGGAATTAGGATATGTAATACAGTTAATTCAAGTAGTTTTACAAAAGTGTATTTTGCACCAAAGGCCAAAAAATTATAAACAGGTTAACATTTTAAACTACAAGTTCCCTTAGATAATGGTTATTTTAATCACTATTTTCTCAGAAGTCATCCTAACAGGTAGCAAAGGCAACCTACCCTTGAAAATTCGACTCAAGCAGACTAAAATAAAGGAGCATTGTTTTTACAGACAACTCATCGCCTTAAAATTCCCCAAGTATGGCACAAATGTCCACTGACCCCATTCTAAAAAAGCGACCTAGGACCCTAGAATACACACATGGTTGGACTCAATCACATTCCCTGCTGTTGGCTCCTCCATATTTTTACAACCAGTTCTTATACCCGAGAGTGTTTGAATAAAACTATGATTAAGCACTGAGTTTAGGCTTAAAGACTTAACATTAAATGGATAAAGCTGTCATGAACACTCAAGAAAGCGACTAGGGCATCCCGGGCCATCACACTAATTCTGCTATGTCTATTTAATGCAATCTTTTACTTTATTAACAAACACGCATCAACGAAAGGCATGAATTAACAAAACACATACCAAAGCCATGCCCTGAAGCAGTTTGACACTTCTGAAATAATATTTAAAACAAAACGCTTTTCTGCGGGCCCCTGTTTAAACAGCTTCCAAACCCCAGAAGTAACATCCTTAACAGCCTGCGCTGGCTGTGGTGTGACCAGGGGAAGCGAGGGTGTGTCTCGGTGCTTACCGATGCCCGGGGCCACATAGATGAAGTACAGACAGGACGAAGAGAGGGAGAAGAAGAAGATGAAGGCGAGGAGGGAGCGATTGGAAACCCGCATCATCCGCCTGAGCACAGACATCTTCCTCTTCCCGGCCAGCAGCCCAGGCTGCGCTCTCACGCCGGACTCGGGGCCACTGTCCAGGCCCTAAACTTCCATAAATGTGCTGAGAACCCCAAGACTGCAGCGGGATCCGCGCGGGGAGGCTCTGGGGAGAGGGCCCGAGCGGAAAGGAGGAAATGGGAGGGAACGGACGGAATGAATGGGGGGCCAGAGAGTCGGGGGAAGGGAGGCGCGGAGGCCGAGGGGGAAGAGGTGGAGGAGGGAGAGGGGACGGGAGCTGGGGGCCTGGGGACGGCAGGACCCAAGGAGGCCGGGGAAGGGCAAGGAGGCGCGTTTTCTCCGCCTGGCAGCGGCGGGAGGAGGAGCTGCAGGTGGGGAGAGGCGCAGGCTGCGCGCGGCGGCGCCCCTGCGGAGAGGGGCAGCGAACTGCAGCACGCCCGGCACCGCTACCCGCGCCCGGCGGAGTCCTGCCGCGAAGCTCCGCGCTCAGGGTCCGTGCCGCCCGCGTCCGCTCGGCAGGCCTGCGCCGCCTCCTGCTCCGCCTTCTGCTCCAGGCTGCGGCGTCTCGTGCCTGCGCGGGGCTAGCGTGGGCGCCGGGGCCGCGACCAGCGCGCGCGACGCGCGGGGGCCCGCGGGGGCCCTGGGGGCCGAGGAGCTGGGCGCTCGCCTGCACCGAGCCTCCTCCTCATGCCGCGCCGGGCCCCGGCGCCCCGCGGCCGCCGCGGGAGCTGAGCACAGGCCAGGGCGGCGTCCCGGCCAGCGACGAACGCGCTCCGACTCCGGCCGCCGCCAGCTGCCTGCCTGGCCGCAAGGGCGGCAGCGGCATTACCGCCGCGCGCCCGGGGTGAGGCGCCCCCGCCGGGCCCGCGGACACCAGGCGAAGAGCGACCGGGCGACGGGCGCTGCGGGCTGAGCCGGGGAGCCCGAAGAGCAGGAGGCCGAGCGCCGTCGGAGCCGCGTCTGGTTGGAGAAAGAGGCGGACGTGAAAGGGCGGGGGAGCCGCGGAGGAAAACCGGGACCGGCGGGCGCGCCCGGAGACCCCCGCGGGCTCCGCGCGCTCGCTCGGAACTCGGCAGGCGGCGCTGCGCCGGGCCCCGAGGAAACCTGGAGGCCGCCGCCCTCCCCGCGCTCGAAACACCGCGCGTCCTGATAGGTCCGCCCCGAGCAGCCCCCTCCTCACGCCGGCCGCACCGGGGCCCCGCCGCCTCCTGCGTCACCGCTGCTCCCGCCCGCTCGGGGACCCGGCGGTGGCCGCACTGCTGGGGACTAAGGGTCGCGTTGCGAGCCCCGGATACATTCTACCCTGGGGGTACATAATGAAGGATGTTGTACCTGAAAGGAAAAGGGCATCACCAGAAGGAGACCTCGCGGGTGGAATTTCCTTCCAAAATCCTCCCTCGAGGAACAAGGTGTATTTCTGACCTGGATTAACGAATCCCCCCTCCCATCCCCCCCTTCTTGTAGAAACTGTGTCAGGATGTGGCGCGGACCTATGTGCGTCCCTTATACCAGGACTTGCCTTCACCGCTGAAGGTGAACCCTCGGTCGACCTTGCTGTATTCAGGCGGGGCTGAAAAGGCTTCTGGGAAGCCAATAGGCCCTTGAGCGCCTCAGCCCCATCTTGCTTCAGGAGGCAAACGGACGGGTGTCTTCATCCACGTCCTAGGCCGTGGTCTACCCTTTGTTCAAATGCTTCTTCCTGCTAGCTGACTTTGTCCAGGTCCTTAGCCATATCACATTGTTCAAATATGTGTGCGCAGGTGTTTCTTTTTCAACTAATCATGCAGGAAATGGCGGGATGCCCTACTGCCATTATTTGCTCAGTATTTGCAAATGGAACTGTCGTTGATAACCAATAAATTTGGTACGTTTTTATCACGATGCCCATGCCCTAGTCTCTGAGATAGTGCTGTGCAATGTGGAACCTGAAACACCTAATTTATAAGCCCAAGCCTTTCATTAGTATTAACTGTGAGACCCCTGGAAGCTACTACTTTGTGTGAGCCTGTTTTCTCCACCCTCAAACAGTGGATATAATACCCCCTTGCAAGGCTGTGAGATTAAATGGGTAACTGTGCATAATGCTAAGCATGGTGTCTGGAAAGTAAGAGGTTCCCTTATATCCCGTTAGTTCACTAGGTGGAATCAGCAAGTTGAAATTCATTCTTTAATATTTTGCTTGTTGGAGTACTCACAACTCAACTTCTTTGGCTAATTTGATATTTAATGTGAAAGGTAATGACACTATATTGTAACGTTTTTAGTTGCTTAAGGGAAATTTGAAATGCAAAGTGGAACAACATTAAAAGGAAACTCACTTGTAAAATAAATAAAACCTATGCAAGCAAAAGAAGTCATGAATGCTGAGGAAGCAAAAATTGTGGTATTCCCCTCTCCAATCCCATTGACTTTTCATTTCTCTTTATTTGCATCAGTTCGACTGGTTGAGTACAAAGCAAATACCACCATACCACTAGTCAAAAGAGAGTTACATACCTTTGCTGACCTAGTAGTAGACCATTCTTCTCAGGCAAGGTTGGCTTATTCAAAGGAAAGGTTACGATAAAACTAAGAGAGAAGTAGTAACATGGTAGAATTTGATGTTTCATCTTTAAGAAATCTGAAGACTGTACAGATGAACCTAGCTGGCATAGATGACTGCCATCGGTATCTCTCCTAATTTTAACCCTATCTCTTGGCAAGTGTCCCCCACGGTACTTGTTAAGACTGATTATCTCTCCCCAGGAGTAGACTTTTATCTGTTGTACCAGAAAACAAGCCTAGTCTGTGCAGTCATTGTTGTGAGGATTAAATTAAATGAATCAATGCCTGTAAAGAGCATGGGAGAGGCTGGTACATGGTAAGTAGTATTTGAGTATATGTAAAATATATTTTTAGAAGTCTCTCAGTCACTCTCTGTCCACAGTAACAAATGATGGTTATCTCTTTCTGTTTAAACACCAAATTTCCTAGTGGGTCATCCGTTAAGTCTGTCTCTAATAGTCTGAGGGATGCCTCAGGGTCTCAGCTCATGTTTAAAACAGAGATAGATTAAATACTGAGTGCCCAAGAAATGCTAACTGAGCCTTTCCAAACCCACAATATCAACTGATATTTCCTCAGGAGCCAAATAAGCCCCATAACAGAGGAATGACCTTGCAGAAATCTAAAAGTCTATCTTTCAATGCCATTAAAAAGATCTTAATCCTATAATAGTAAGATATAACTTACAACAGTAAGACAGAAATAAATATTTTTTAATGGCTTTGTTCTAAGTTTTTTACCACCAAGTATTCCTTTTATTATTTTCTGTCCACTAGGGACACCATGCTCTTAAATATTTGGGTATCAAATGGAATAAATTAAGTCATAATTAATGGTTTTCTAGTTGTATTAATAAGTATATGCAGAGTTTACAATTAAAAAAAGAAAAATGTACTTATTAATGAGATGGATGACATTTTACTTGGTCTGTGCTATCTGAGTGAGGATGAACAATATACACTGTGTTTTGAATTTGCTCGTGAGCATGGTAAAATAAAAATATCTAATTTTTTTCAGTGAATTGGGGAAAGAAATGAAAGGAAATAGCATATAGAATCTCACTTTTACGGTAGCTAAAGATTCAGATCTTCATGTTACAATCACTGATTAAAGATAGTAATTATATCTGTTTAAATGCATGGTCTCAGCATCTGAGACTCAGCTAAAGAAAATTATTAGGTTGATGAATTATGCTTAGACAATTGAATTTGTATTTAATTGTAGATCATATAAAAGACATTGGCATGATTCATCAAATGGAATATTTATATACGTATAATTGAGTATATATATGTATATATACATATGTAATTCCAAAATGTTGTGGTACAGATACTTCTCATAAATACAAATTTGCATTGTGAATATGGTCAGATCTCTGGTGAGAAAAATGATATTGGTCCTTGTATCTTATTTAGGTTATATAAAATAAATTTTAAATAAGATATCCATTTCAGAACAAATATGATCACTTTAAAGCCAAATTTTAATAATTCTATTTATGTGAAATAATATATAACTCTATGATAATTCTGTATTGTAGTTAAAATTTTGAAAGAAAACCGCTGTAGTGGTAGCAGCCCTACTTCAGCATTTGACCCAAATTTCTTACTAATCTCAAAGTGCCTGAACTCTTTGATCTTGGATCCAAGATCATTCTTTGACATCATACGAATGTCCTAGCATTTTCAAGCATTCCAACCACTTTGATATCGTTTTCACAACATCCCTTTAGGGTTGGTATGGCAAGTATTATTATGTCCTTTTGAGATGGGGAAACCAAAGCTAGGGAGGTAAAATACCGGGCCTGAGGTCACATAGTATAAAGGTAGCAGAGCTGGGAAAAAAGCCCAGATGTTATCAGCCTAGTTCATTGCCCTTACTACAAACCACACCAGCTCTCATCTTCACACAGATTATTTTGCCTATCAGGGTAAGTGTTTTCTTCATGTATTTTTTTTCATTTTTTAGAAATAAATATACATAATCCATATTTCAAACTTTCTTTACCAATTTTGCCTTAGACCTCTCTGCCAAGAAACTATATAAAGTATACTACTACATGGTACACTGATAGGGAAAAAACTGGTACATAAAGTGAAGGCCCCACTATCTAGTCCTTGCTTGTCATCAGTTGGTAAGTCAAAATGAGAAAATTAATGGATGGTGTTAGCTTTGTTCATTATTTTTCTCAGCTTAATGCTAGGTTTATTCAGTAGATTGCTGGTTTTGCCTTACAGGGGATCTGAACTGCCAAACAGTAGCCACTGACTGGACTCAAGGCCAGCAAATCCTAGGCTGACTGGAAAAAGAAGCCAGCCCAACAGAAATGAGAATTTGTTCAGAAAACCATGAGGTTGGAAGGTGGGAAGGCAGACAAGGAGAAGCAAAGATAGAAGACTGAAGAGTCCAGTCACACAACATGGTGCCCACTGACTTCCATAGTAAGGGATGATACATAAGCATTCACCAGGGTAAATAGAAGAGGCTAGGCCGGGCACAGTGGCTCATGTCTGTAATCCCAGCACTTTGGGAGACCAAGGCGGGTGGATCGCAAGATCAGGAGTTCAAGACCAGCCTGGCCAATATGGTGAAACCCCATCTCTACTAAAAATATAAAAAATTAGCCAGGCATGGTGGCGCATGCCTGTAGTCCCAGCTACTCGGGAGTCTGAGGCAGGAGAATTGCTTGAACCCGGGAGACGAAGGTTGCAGTGAGCCAAGATCGTACCACTGCACTCCATCCTGGGCAACGGAGCAAGAAAACAAGAAAAAAAGAGGCTGCCTTCACCAACCTGAGGTTTAAGCTGTCTGGGTCCCAGGCAGCCCCCTGAAGGTTGAGGGAAATCAGTCTTGTCACCTATGTAACCCAGACACACAGGGCACCTTAGGTATTGTGCATACCAGCTGGGCAACTCAACCCTAGAGAGAAAATTCGTAAACTTGGCTACTGAACAGACAAAACAGTATCCGCAATACTAGATCTTCCTTGAATTCTACACAGTGTTACTCCTGAGAATCTCAAGAGATAGCTTTCTCGTAGACACATGCATCTTTCTTAAAAGGATAAAAGAACGATTACTTGACACAGTTCAAAAGAATTAACTTATTATGGCCAAAATAGCCTACCTTCAGTCATTTAATGTTTGGGGAGTTTTTTGTTTGTTTTATTGAGATAGACTTTCTCAATAAAAAGTGGCTTTTATAAAAAGTGGAGTGCAGTGGCTCGATCTCTTGGCACACTGCAACCTATGCCTTCTGGGTTCAAGCGATTCTCCAGCCTCAGTCTCCTGAGTAGCTGGGATTACAGGTGCCCACCACCATGCCTGTCGAATTTTTTATTTTTAGTAGAGATGGGTTTTCACCATGTTGGCCAAGTTGCTCTCAAACTCCTGACTTCAGGTGATCCGCCTGCCTCAGCCTCCCAAAGTATAGGGATTACAGGCATAAGCCACCATGCCCAACCCCTGCAGTCATTTAATATTTTGTTGTTGTTGTGTTGTTTTGTTTTGTTTGTGAGACAGAATTTCACTCTTGTCGCCCAGGCTGGAGTACAATGGCACGATCTTGGCTCACTCTAACCTCCGCCTCGTGAGTTCAAGCAATTCTCCTGCTTCAGCCTCTCGAGTAGCTGGGATTACAGGCGCCCACCACCATGCCCAGTTAATTTTTGTATTTTTAGTAGAGACAGGGTTTCACCATGTTGGTCAGGCTGGTCTCAAACTCCTGACCTCAGGTGACCCGCCTGCCTTGACCTCCTAAAGCACTGGGATTACAGGTGTGAGCCACCACGCCCAGTCCCCAGTCATTTAATGCTTTTAAAAGTCATTTTCTTACTATGTAGCCATAAAAAAGAATGAGCTCATGTCCTTTTCAGGGTCATAGATGAAGCTGGAAGCCATCATTCTCAGCAAACTAACACAGGAACAGAAAACCAACACCGCATGTTCTCACTCAAAGAGAGAGGTGAACAATGAGAACATAGGGAGGGGAACATCACACACCAGAACCTGTCGGTGGGGTCGGGGGCAAGGGAAGAGAGAGCATTAGGACAAATACCTAATGCATGTGGGGCTTAAAACCTAGATGACAGGTTGACAGGTACAGCAAACCAGCATGGCACATGTATATCTGTGTAACAAACCTGCATGTTCTGCACATGTATCCCAGAACTTAAAGTAAAATTTTTTAAAAAGTCATTTTCTGAACATGATTCTATTTTGGTGATATATGTTACTATCCTAGAACCTAGCACAAAAACAGGGCAATAAGTAATTATTGAATGAGTGGATTAACATAGTCTTAACCTCTCACAAAATTATATATATGTGTGTGTGTATATATATATATATATATATATCGGGTTTTGTGTAATGGAATACAAGTTAGTTCACCTTAACTCATCCAGAGCATATTATCAAAAGAGCCATCTTCATAGGTGAATGACTCACAAAAGCAAAAGATAAAATATATAGATGAAAGGTAGTTTGCTATGAAAGTGTCCTTTTATCATATCAAGAATCTTATACCTGTGACCAAGAGAAGCAATTCAAGCAGTGTAATTATGATACAGAGTATAACTTTTAATGAAGAATATTTCTAGACTATTTTCTATTCATTTATTATCATATTTAATGTCATAAGGCTCATAAAATTTTCTCGGTCTGTTGTTTTAGTGACTGAATCATTCTGGAGGGAAAATAGTTTCTAAGCTTTAATGGGTTAATATTGAATTAAGAAATAGGATTCAGGTAAATTTGATAAAGGATTTCAGTGTTTCTGTGTCTGAAACAGGAATTCTGGAATAGCAAGGTCCTCTCTTAAGCTAAAATCCACAAGTTTATGGTCACAGGAATGATTTAAGTTACTGTAAAAAAATAATAATAATAAGTTTAGGTATATCAGAGCTATTCAAAAGAGAGAAAGAAACCAACCTTTTCAGTCTGCAAAGTAATAATACCAATTTGCCATGACCAATATGAAACAGCTAGAAATGGAAGCACCTGGCAACATTAAGCAAGTTATTGACATAATTCGACATATGAAGTCAAAGAAAAAAATACAGTATCTTTTCTTTTTTAGAGTGATTATATAAATATCTATTATCATATTACTTGTTAATGAACATTGCTTTTCAATTTGAGTCAATACTAAATTGAACTAGCATAAATATACGCACATGTGCATGCATTTCTGTTGATTATATACTTAGTAGTCAAAATTGCAGGTTTTATGATGTGTGTCTACTCAGATTTAAGAGATACTGGCAAACACTTTCCCAAACTGGTTTTACCAATTTATGCTCCTGCCAGCAGCATTTAAAAATTCAAGTTGCTCGCATTCTTATCAGTACTTTCTGTAGCCAACCTGATTTTACTATTACCATTTCAGGTAGAGCATAGTGATGTCTCATTTTGGTTTTGATTTGTACCTTTCTAAGAGCTAATGGGATTGAGCAGTTTTCATACATTTTTGGCGTACAGTGTCTTTTATAGAGGCTAGGAAGCATTTGATATGATTAAACAATTTCTAATATTAAAACTCTTCATAAAATAGGAATAAGAGGATGTGTTCTTATTTTGTAAAGAGCTATCTTAAACAAGTTGGATCAACATGATTAATGTAGGATTATCTCCATTCAAATAACAAGAAAAGACATGATTGGTAAGAATTAGCTAATGCATGTGGATGAGAAAATTAAGAGGTAAAAGTAAGGAAAAGAAAGTTATAAAAATTATTGTTATTTGTAGTTTATACTGTTACCCCCAAAAATAGCGTTCACTAGGAAACTCATTAGAACTAACAGAAGAGAGTCAATCAAGAAACGTGCACACTTACCCAGTTTAGTGTGGGGATACATTCCTAGATGTTAGGGCTCTAACTGAACTTACTTATATGGGGTCCTGTAGTTTCTATGGAGATGTGGTATAGGTCTTGTACTTAAGTGATTGCCTAATCCTCAGTTGTAGCAATGTTTAGAATGTCCTTCAAAATGTCAAAGACTTCTACCAATCTCCTAATTTTCTTTATTCTCTGCTTCCTCAAATATTTCCTTAAAAGCATCACAAGTTGGCAGAAAATGTGTGTCCTCAGCTACCTTCTGATTCTCTGCCCTTGTTAGTACCATAGCTTTGGAAGTCAATACATATAAAAATGATTTACTAGAACTCAAGACAAAAACTGGAAGGAGAGGCTGAGATAGAGAACACGAGAACACAACACACGTTGTGGAACCACTCAGCTCACAATGGTTTGGACTTTGCTTATTGCTTGCATACACCAGTACACAAGTACACCAGTACATCACTGGTGGAACATATGATGGCACTCAGTGCGTGAAGAAAAGTCCTATTAACAGAATATCATAGGTGAATATGTAAATACCTGTTACACATATAGCATATTCTACTTTTTAAAATATCATAAAGACAAACAGCAAATGGGAGATATACCTAATTATATTATAAAATTAATAAAATATAACTTACTTTATACAAATGTAAACATGAGATCACATGATAATAGCCAAAAGATCTCAAGTGCAGTAGCAACAAAATATACATAATACTATAAATAAACTGAAAAGGAAATATACAGAACTAATATGAAGAAAATAAAGTGAAGACAAAAAAGAAGGCTTGAAAATGAAAAGGGCTGGCTGAGTACAGTGACTTATGCTTGTAATCTTAGCACTTTGGAAGGCTGAGGCGGGAGGATTGCTTGAGCCCAGGAGGTCAAGACCAGCCTGGGCAATATAGTGGGACCCCGTCTCTATTTTAAAAATGCAAACATTACCAGGCATGGTAGTACACACCTGTAGTCCCAACTACGCAGGAGGCTGAGGTGAAAGGGTCACTTGAGCCTGGGAGGTCGAGGTTGCAGTGAGCCATGGCTGTGCCACTCCAACCTGGGAGACAGAGTAAGACCATGTCTCAAAAAAAAAGAAAGAAAAGAAAAAGCTAGCCGGGTGTGATGGCACACACCTGTAATCCCAGCTACTTGGGAGACTGAGGCAAGAGAATTGCTTGAACTCGGGAGGCAGAGGTCACAGTGAGCTGAGATTGTGCCATTGCACTCCAGCCTGGGTGACAGAGTGAGACTCTGTCTTAAAAAAATAAAATACATAAATAAATAATGAAAAGGATAGGACATTCAATACTATAAAGATGTGAATTCTTCCTAAATATAACCATGAATGTTGGAGAGTAACCAAGCTAGAGAATTACCATCACTTATCTTACAATAGATAAAAGCAGGACAGTAAGCATGCCTCCATGGCAAGAGAAAATACCCTTCAACATAACAATATTTACAATCATGACCAATTATGTTTCCACTATTCTTCACCTGACTAGGCATGAATAATATGCCTGAGAAAGAAGATTAATCTTTCTATAAGTAAATGAAGTCTTTCCTTCAGGAAGCTGTAAACAGGAAGAGCTTCCAGACTAGTCTTCTAGAGTCTGAACCAGAGATCAGTACATACAAACAAGACTTGCCTTTGTAGGTGGAAACACTATTGCTTGCATTAAGCACAACACTTCTTTCCTTGGCACAGATGTGCCCCAAGCAAAACTGAACATCTTCAAACACACCAACCTCTTCAGGACAACCGAGCACTAGATAAAGAACAATCACTCAGAGTCTCTCTCTAAACTCTGCAGTTAGTTGCAAGAGCCAGTGTACCAAGGAGAGGCCATGAATGACTTCAATCAAAGTCCTTTGCTATAAAGAATGAAAAGTGCCTGTAGGACTTTTGTTCACAGGGATATTTGCAGCAACTGGCAATTATTACTGAGTTATAATTGACTTAGGTTGTAGTCCTGATATAAGTTGTCTTAAAATAACTTCTTTCAATAGAAATATTCCCTGTTTTTGCTATATGATAGAAAATTTTCAACTGAAATATCACTTTACCAACATGAAATTTCAAAATAATGTGTGTAACTGTGAAACCAAGAGTACAAAACAACTCAAATTTTACCCCTCTGCATTTCACATACGAGTTATCCCAGACCCTGTTTGTCTTTAAACTGTTAATGGTAGAATAATTTTAGAAATATGAATTGCATAGTGATCAATACATAGATATTTAATTTTAAACATTCTTGATTGAGTTCCTGACCCGTTTATGAAATGACATTAAAATCTCCTAGATTTCATTGTATAACAATTCTTAAGAATCATGCTATACTATGGAGAAGGAATATTAATGCCATCAAGTACAAATCATTAAAATAAAACAGGGGTGACTTTTCTATCTTTGAGAAAAAAATTTCCCACTACCACAGAGAAAATAGGCTAGAACAAAAGTATTACACATGTAGCAGGAGAAAAACTTGTTAAAGGAGGGACTGGCAGAAGGTCGTTTCCAGTTTAATGAAATAAAAATAGCTCTGCCACTTCTCCTGCCTGGAAAAAAAAAAAAAAAAAATTCAAAGATGCCAGAAAATGCCTAAAATCCTGAACAATAATATATGAAGAAAGCCTGGGAATATTATCCCCACAGTTAGGGAGAATGCCACATGAGGATTCCTGCTCAGTACACTTGGGACAGAGCAGAATTCTTTGCAGTGGAACCCCCCCAGAGGCAAAGCAGCCACTGCCTCCTGTAGGAGGAGAGGCCAGATCTAGGCTGCCTGGACCTCTCCGACCTCTTTTGACAATGCGGGAATGGAAGATGTTTTCAACCAGCAATGCATAGACACAACGTTTCTGTAAGAAGCAAGCTACTGATGTGCAATTAGAGGCAAAACCTTGGATCATCTCACAGCCCTGAGCTGCCAATTTCTGTAATCTGAAGAGTTGTGAAAGCTAAGGCAAAGGTAAACACACTAGAAAATTATATAATATGGAGATTCATGGGAAAAATAGTGCAACTTCTTCCAACCAGGTTAGAATCATGCCACAAGGCAAAATGTCAGTGAGAAAACTTTCATAGGCAACATCTTGTAATCCAGTTGCTCCTCAGGTACACTCCTTAGCCCATACCTCCAAATAGACCAGGAATAACTCCATTCAAAGCAGAAATAACAAAGAAGGAGCCAGGACACAAAAAGAAGAGGAAGAAAAAGAATATGGCATATGAAAGATAGATAATCAAATGCCAGAAAGATTATATGAAGAATGAGATTGAAATTGATTTTTTTAAAACTTCAAATGAATTTTACACACACACAGACACACAATCCCTGGGAAACATGGAGAGAGAGTTGGAAGGGTTCACGAAAGCTGATGCAAAATGAGCTGGCAGAGCTCAAGAAGAAAAATGAAAGAGAAGAACAATATCATCACAAAAATCATGGGCACATGGAGAACAGACATAAAAAGATAACAGATGTTGCTGAAAACACAACTCGATGTGAAATAGCAGGCTTGAGATAACTGAGCAAAGTAAAATAATAGAGAAAAAATAAATATGGAAGACAGGCAACATGATCCATCATATGCATATTTGGCATTGCTGAAGAAGAAAACAAATGCAATAGAAAAAAGTTCAAAAATACAATTAAACTAAAAAGAAGGAGGCCCTCCATTCAATTTAGATTCTCTTGGCTTATTTTATTCCTATCAAGTCTTGCCTTTGATTTATCAAGTTTTACTTCATTGCCTTTTCTTCTTCACTTTTCTACATTCTACTATTTTATTGATAATCTTCAAATTTTTAATGTATTAATTTTTATTATTTTTAAGTAGTTCTAAAATTATTGGTGTCTGTTTCTCAACCAAAGATATAGAACAATTTAGCTTCTCTCCAAATAGTTTCCATTCCATATAACATGCCATGTCTACTATTTCATTTCGTTTTGCTTTAAACACCATCAAATTGCTTTTTAAAAAATTGTTGCTATTGCTTTTAGGAGTAATACTTAGGTAGATTTTTCTAAGAGGTTTTACCCATTTCTCTTCTCACCATGGCTTTTTAGATCTGTTGCTTCATGTGGGCTTATTTTCTTCCTTCCTGCAGTATAGCCTTTATAGTTCTAATAGTAAAGGTCTGTGGATATTAAACCCTGAGTCATTTAACGCAGAACTTTGTCTTTATTTTGCCCTCACTACTAATGATTGTGTAGTTGAGTCCAAGCTCATACCACTCACAGCATGACAGAGAGACAAAGTGTTGTGGCAAAGCAAGTGACTTTAAGAGAGCCAGCTAGGCCGGGCACGGTGGCTTACACCTGTAATCCCAAAACTTTGGGAGGCTGAAGCAAGTGGATCATTTGACCCCAGGAGTTAGAGACCAGCCTGGGCAACATGGCAAAACCCCATCTCTACTAAAAAATACAAGAATTAGCTGGGCATAGTGGTGCACACTTGCAGTCCCAACTACTCAGAAGGCTGAGGTGGGAGGATCACCTGAGCCTGGTAGGTAGAGGATGGCTGAGATTGTGCCACTACATTCCAGCCTGGGCAATGGACTGAGACCCTGTCTCCCCCCAGAAAAAAAAAAAGAGAGAGAGAGAGAGAGAGAGAGAGAGAGCCAGCAAATGGAGAAGATGGCAGACAGACTAATGTCCTAAAGAACCGTCATAAGTTAATAGACATTTCAGACTTCTTGAATGTTAGGGGAAGGGGGAAGAAGGAGGGGGTTGAGGTACAGAGATGACCAGTGATCACAGACATCTGGGTGGCAGCAAGGGTCGGGGGTAGGTGGGAGGGATGGATTGAGAAACTTTGTCCTTTGTCCTTGCTTCTAGAAGTCCTTAACATAACATTGTTACTTGTGTGTACACCCTCATTATCTCTTCGGGTTAGTTTAGGGGGAACTATTATCATCCTTGCTTTAAAGTCAAACTACAAACTAAATTCCTCCCATAGTTAGCTTGGCCTATGTGCAGAAGAAAGCAAAAACAGTTAACCTAAAAATATTGCATGAATGAGGGGACTAGGAACAAAATGGATTTAGTCATGCTAAGCCTCCTTTTCACTGTTACATTGTAAGCTTGGTATAGAAATGTAGGTTGATGGGTTTTTTCCCCAACCTTTGAAGATATTATTTAATTGTCTTATGGTATCTATGGCTGCTATTTGTCTAATTATCATTCATTTGTAGGTAATTTTCTATCACTATTACATTTTTTTTCTGATGCTCTGTGGTTTCAATATCTTGTTTCTCAATAATGTATTTTCATTTATCCTGGTAGAGACTCAGTGTTATGATATCTTTCTTAAAGTCTGGAAAGTTCTCAGCCATTAGCCCTCTGAATATTGCTTTCCCCTCATTCTCTCTATAGGCTCCTTCAGGGATTCTATTTCGCATATGTTGGATCTTCCCATTCTCTGCCTGTCTTTTGCCTTCTCTTTTAATTTTCCATCTCTTCATCTCTATATGCTTCATTCTGTGTTAGATTCTCAGCTGTATATTTAATTCAATTATTGCCTTACTTTTCTCTTCTTGTTTTTGACCTTTACAATGTCTTTAAGAGGGAAAGGAGGCTTCCCTCTTAGATACTCAGTCTACCATCTTACAAGAAATTGAAATCTTAAATCAACAGGTTCAAAGAACACAACATTGGCCAGTTGCAGTGGCTCACACCTGTACTCACAGCACTTCACTTTTGGAGGCCGAGTGGGCGGATCACTTGAGGTCAGGAGTTCAGGACCAGCCTGGACACCATGGTGAAATCCTGTCTGTAGTAAAAATACAAAACAATTAATCGGGCATGGTGGCATGCACCAGTAATGCCAGCTACAGGAAGGCTGAGACAGGAGACTCGCTTGAACCCAGAGGTTGGAGGTTGCCATGAGCCGAGATTGTGCCACTGCACTCCAGCCCGGGCAACGAAGCAAGACTCTGTCTCAAAAGAAAAAAAAAAGGGGGAAAAAAGAACACAACATGTCCCAAGAAAAAAATAATATAGATTTGATCACCACTGACCAGTATACTCAGTAAATAGCAGAAAGGAAATATCTTAAGGGCATCCAAGCAAAAAAAGTTCAGCTCATTAAAAAGAAAAAGTAAGGCCGGCCATGGTGGCTCACACCTGTAAAGCCCAACACTTTGGGAGGCCAAGGCGGGTGGATCACCTGAGGTCAGGAATTTGAGACCAGCCTGGCCAACATGGTGAAACCCTGTCTCTACTAAAATACAAAAATTAGCCAGGTGTGGTGGTGCACACCTGTAGTTCCAGCTACTTGGGAGGCTGAGGCACAAGAATCACTTGAACCAGGGAGGTGGAGGCTGCAGTGAGCTGAAATTGTACCACTGCAGAGAGAGAGAGAGAGAGAGAGAGAGAGAGAAAAGAAAGAAAGAAAAAGAAAGAAAGGGAAAGAGAAAGAAAGAGTAATTTTTTTCTGGCTTTAATGGCTCAGACTTGTCTATAGGGACATTGAATTCTAAAATAATTTTCAGAAGTAGTCATCAGGGAAAGAAAACACCATGTAATAAATTTATACTCACACATATGGTTGCTTAGAATAAAGACAATAGACAGATAATTTCCTTTTTTTTTTTTTTTTTTTTTTTTTTTGAGACAGTTTCTTGCCCTGTTGCCCAGGCTGGAGTACAATGGCATGATCTTGGCTCACTGCAACCTCCACCTCCCGGGTTCAAGCAATTCTCCTGCCTCAGCCTCCCAAGTAGCTGGGATTACAGGAGCGCACCACCATGCCGGGCTAATTTTTTGTATCTTTAGTAGAGATGGGGTTTCACCATGTCAGTTAGGCTGGTGTCAAATTCCTGACCTCAGGTGATCTGCCTGCCTCGGCCTCCCAAAGTGCTGGGATTTCAGGCGTAAGCCACCACGCCCAGCCTAGACAGATACTTTCAAACATGAAAGAAATCAGGAAATACACTTCCCATGAGTCTCTTCTTGAAAAAAAAAAAAAAAAAAAAACCCTGCTATACGAGAACTGTGGCTCCCAAAGTGCTAAAGGAAGAAACAATGGTGAAGGGAATAACGGTGACCATTGAATCAATAGAAATTTAGAATGAACAAAGACTGAACAATTTTAGGTTATTGTATATAATGTGTAATAACTCACTAAAATGGGGAGGAGGAAGCAAAGAGAAGATAGACAGTAGTTACGTAAGTTTATTTGTTTCCCCATCTATCATACAGGGAAGAAAATGAATTTGTTTGAAGCTGATTAGTCAAGTGATAGAGATCTAATGTGTTTGAAAATAAAGAGGAAATTACAAAATAATTATTTTAAATCCAGCAAAATCAGATGGTGGGAAAGAAGGAAGTTTATATGAAGATCAAAAACAGGCAAAACTAATCTATGAATTATTTGTGGCAGGGTACTAACAGGGAGAGGGCAAGAAAGCATCTCCTGTGATCCTGGTGGTCATGCATAAAGAATCATCAATCTCTACACATACGAGGTGTGTCCTTTACTATATGTATGTTATAACTCAATACATGTTTTTAATTCAAAGAATTAAGTTTTTAAAAATTGTTCAGCAAAGCTAAAGAAATGAAAAAAATAGTAGAATAAATATAATTTATTCTTCTTAATCTAAGAAAGTCATGTAGACATGAGTAAGATATAGAGGAATCAAATGATGTAATTAAGCATGTAGATCTAACGAAAATATATGTGAAACTTCATACTCTGTGAAAGAGAATATACTTTTGCTTCAAGTGCTTATGAGACATTTATAAAATTGACCTTTTTTTTGTTTGTTATGGAGTCTTGCTCTGTCACGCAGTCTGGAGTACAGTGGCACAATCTCAGCTCACTGCAAGCTCTGCCTCCCGGGTTCATGCCATTCTCCTGCCTCAGCCTCCCGAGTAGCTGGGGCTACAGGCATCCGCCTCCACACCTGGCTAATTTTTTTGTATTTTTAATAGAGATGGGGTTTCACCGAGTTAACCAGGATGGTCTCGATCTCCTGACCTTGTGATCTGCCTGCTTGGGGCTCCCAAAGTGCTGGGATTACAGGCATGAGCCACCATGCCCAGACAAAATTGCCCATATTTTAGTTAAACTACAAGGATGGTCTTTGGTGTCATAAGATCAGTGCTGCCTCTATCAACCTGGTTCTCTGAGTGATGATGTGGATCAAAGACCTACCCCACACCCATTGGCAGCAATCAATCCACATTGATATAGAGTCTGAGGGAGAAATGGACCTTCGTTTTATTAAGCGACTGATATTTCAGGACTAATTTACATCATGGCATAGCGTAACCTATGACAATAATAAATTAGATTAACAAAAACAATGGAACAAAATAGAAATTCAGAATCAGACCCAAATAAACATGGAAATTCAGTATCTATTGATATGGTTTGGATCTGTGTTCCTGCCCAGATCTCATGCTGAATCGTAATCCCCAGTGTTGGAGGTGGAGCCTGGTGAGAGGTGATTGGATTATGGGGACAGAGTTCTCATGAATGATTTAGCACCATCTCCACGGTGCTGTTCTTGTGATAGTGAGTGAGTAAATTATCACAAGCTCTGGTTGTTGTAAAGTGTGTAGCACCTCCCTTCCTCTCTCTTGCTCCTGCTCTGGCCACATAAGACATTCCTACTTCTCCTTCACCTTCCATCATGGTTGTAAATCTCCTGACGCCTCCCTAGAAACAGAAGTCGCCAGGCTTCTGCACAGCCTGCAGAACCGTGAGCCAATTAAACTTCTTTTCTTTATAAATTACCTAGTCTCAGCTATTTCTCTATAGCAGTGTAAGAACCGACTAATACATATATAAAAGTGGCATTTTTCAAGTCATGGGGAAACATTGGAATAGTCATTAAGTGGAGAAGGAACAATGCTAACATCTGGAAGAAACTAGACCTGCTTAATTTTTTATATCAAAAATTTCCACAGTTCAATGTTTTAAACATAAAAATGTAAAAAGTAAAATGTTTAAAATACTAGGAGAAAGTGTGAACCTTTCTATTGTCTCAGGGTGGGGAAGGTCTTGCTAACAAAGAAAATAAATGATTGACGAATGTTACTATACAAAATTTAAATTTTCTTTATTGGAAGTGTTTCAAAAGTAAAGTTATAAATCAATGCAATGTGAAAATAAATATTTGAAATGCATAAGAGAGACAAAGGATTAATTTCCTTAATATTTAAAAAAGCACTTACATAAGAATACATTACATAATATTTTAAAAAGCACTTATATAAGAATATATTACATAATATTTTAAGCCGGGCGCAGTGGCTCACACCTGTAATCCCAGCACTTTGGGAGGCCGTGGATCACGAGGTCAGGAGATCGAGACCATCCTGGCTAACACGGTGAAACCCCGTCTCTACTAAAAATACAAAAAATTAGCCGGGTGTGGTGGCGGGCGCCTGTAGTCCCAACTATACGGGAGGCTGAGGCAGGAGAATGGCGTGAACCCAGGAGGTGGAGCTTGCAGTGAGCCAAGATCGTGCCACTGCACTCCGGCCTGGGTGACAAAGCGAGACTCTGTCTCAAAAAAAAAAAAAAAGGAAATAAATGATTGACGAATGTTACTACACAAAATTTAAATTTTCTTTATTGGAAGTGTTTCAAAAGTAAAGTTATAAATCAATGCAATGTGAAAATAAATATTTGAAATGCATAAGAGAGACAAAGGATTAATTTCCTTAATACTTAGAAAAGCACTTACATAAGAATACATTACATAATATTTTAAAAAGCACTTATATAAGAAGAATATATTACATAATATTTTAAAAATCACTTACATAAGAGAAATAGGGAAAGGAGGTTCTCAAGGAAAAAATCATTCTAAGTACATGGAAAGTTGTTACACATCTTAAATTTTGAATATGCAAGTTAAAATGGCAATAAGATACCTTCTTGCACCTATTGGTTTGGCAAATAATATGCTATAATGGCAAGACACTGTCAGTGGCAGTATCGACTAATACAAACCTCTAAGTGGCACACTTGTCAGTACTTATTAATATTTCTAATACAAATACTCTTAGGTGTAACAATTACTATTTTTAAAAATTATCCTGCAGTTAATACTTATACATATGTGCAAAGATACAAGCACAGGGATCTATGTTTGCGGTAAAGTTATACACAGGGTGACTGGAAACAACCTAATTGCCATGAATAAGGGACAGAATAAAGAAATTACATCAGTGCAATTGGAAATTATGCTTATAAAGGCCTCAGGTTGATTGCATGCAAGTTGATACAGGCTGACAGCTAAGCTCCAGAAAATCATATATGTGGTGCTCCCGTTTGTATCTTTGGGATCCCTATAGGCAGCAAATAGCACAGTCATGCAAGATAATCTCAGTTTTAACAGGAGACTGTTTATAAGTTCTGGGTGGGGTGCAGAGAAACCTCTAGAAATAGGATGAGCCACTGTAACCACAAAAAGGACTAAACAGGTGAAGGAAAGGCACAAATACCATAAACGGAAGAAGAGAGTAGCCGGAGAGAGCCACAGTGGGATCTCAGGAAACCAGGCCAAGGCCCCACTTCTCTTCTCTTCATTCATCTTCCAACATGCAGCCCAAGGTATGGGAGCCTGAGGATGCATCCAAGGGGAGCTCTAAGTGAGAAAGGAAAGGTCAAGAGTGGATATGGAGGGGAAACGGGAGGTACGCAGCACAACACTTTTCAAAACATGGGGATATAGACACACTTATGTACCCAAGAAACTGCCGCGAAGAGATGCCTTTGAGTAAGAACCACGAGAATTGGGGCCTTCAGTATGAGATGAAAGGAAATCACACTTTCTCTGCATTCTCTTTTTTACTGTTGAAAGTTTTTTAATCTTATGCATGCATTATTCTTTTGATTTAAAAAATTAGCTGGTGGCAGAATTTCTTTTAGAGGGAAAACTCTTTGGTTTGACAAAGCATCTTGACAGTCATCTTAGCTGAAGAAAGGGAGGTCTGAAAAGCAAAGGAGCAAGGAAAAGAGGGGAAATAACCAATTCTGTCTTCATAAGAATGGGCAGAAAGTGGGGAAAAGTGAAAAATTTGAGGAGAGATACAAGGGCTCAGAAAATGCTGGGTAGCTGGGGTCTGAGGAGAAAAAGAAAACAAGAATGACACAGATTTCTAAGGACAAGATTTTTCAGTTTCATATTATACATAGCCTTCAGAAAAGCCAGTCACATCCACTGCCTTGTTTATTGTACGTGGTTAGTTAGGGTCAGGGGGAGAAATTAAAGGAATAGGGACTCTGCTTCCTGTTTGGATTGTTTTAAGACTAAGAATCAAAAAGAGTTACTGTTAGATCAATACGAAAGAGAAATTCTCATCCTCAACCAGAAATTGGGACAGAACGTGACTTGAGAAAACATAAGCCCCTAGAAAGTCTTCTGCAGTATAGGAGAGATGCAGATTTTCACCATATTTGAGGTCGGAGGTTAAGCCAGTATTAAGAAAAGAATGAGCCTAAATAGCTTGTGCTTTGAGCATGCCTGGGGAGCTGTGTGATACATAGAGAATTAAAGCAGAACTAAACAAATGCATTCAAGGACAGATCTGTCTCAGGTATTCCCATAGATGTCTAAGAATCCATATGGAAAAATATGTAAAGCTCTGAGCTCAAGTATTTTGCACTGGTTCTTTTGCATATATATCAGCAGGGGTAAGAGGTTTAAACATTATTCTGAAAGTTAATAGTCAGTGCTTTATGATTCAGAAGAGGCGAACCATCAGACTGTCTTTGATCACAATACATCCAGAATTTTAATCCTTTTTTATTATCTCCATTTTCCACAAAAACAACATTAATGACAACAGCAAAAAATGAATGTGAAAAATTGATCTTAAAAGTTTTGCAATAAATGTAAAAACATCAAGTATATATAATAATAATTTTATAATTAGCTACTAACCTGAAGAGGATTTCAAGATATCTAGAAATAATATAATTGGTTAGGCAAAACCGATATCTTTTTATGAAAGAACATGAGATTTTTTAATTTAATTTTATTTTTTTTTGAGACAGAGTGTTACTCTTGTCACCCAGGCTGGTGTGATCTCAGTTCACTGCAACTTCTACCTCCCAGGTTCAAGTGATTCTCCTGCCTCAGCCCCCTAAGTAGCTGGGATTACAGGAATGCGCCACCACGCCCAGCTAATTTTTTTTGTATTTTTAGTAGAGATGGGGTCTTACCATGTTGTCCAGGCTGCTCTCGAATTCCTGACCTCAGGTGTTCCTCCTGCCTCAGCCTCCCAAAGTGCTGGGATTACAGGTGTGAGCCACCACGCCTGGCCGCGATCTTTCTTATATCAAAGGTCTGCATCTATTTTTAGTACAACTTTTGTCGTACCATATTCCAAATATCTAAAATCTCTGATAAACACTCAGGTATTTGGACTTGTTTTTCTAAGAGTAACAATGGGTTGCATTTTTAGAAGATACAATATGTAGGGTTTTGCTCTCTCCTCACCAACATTACATACTTGTGAATTAACCAGTTGGTTTAAGGATACTAGCAATGGCCATGGAAGAGTTTTTTTTTCATATTAAAGTTAAACAACCTATAATAGGCTCAAGTGTACAATACATACAATAACCAAGTAGAGTAAGTGGCTCAGAGTCTTAGGAAAAAGAAAAGGCTCACATAGTTAATAATTAATTTACAGTTTGAGAGATATATGTAGAGAAACGTACTTGGCATACAAAGTTAAATCTTTTTTGAGGTAACTGTATTAATATTCTGTCTACCTACCAAAAGAATTTGACGTAACTTGTAATTTTAAAAAATCACAGACACAATATAATGCCAAATCAGGCAAACAAGACAAATAAGACAAAAGTCAGGTAATAAATATGAAACTAGACAGATATAGTTATTTTGTATTTATAGGTAGGAATATAGACTAGAGATGACCTACTCAAATTCAGGTGTTTTTACTGCCATCTAAGTATATGTGATTTAACATATACAAATCTGATTTATTTGCTTAACACTACCAAGTGAAAAAGGATAATAAATGTACTTATACAACAGGGTATGTTAAAAGGTATCATCTAAAACTTGAATGTAAGGCAAGGAGAGTACCACATGTGCTTTCAAGGTCCTACTAGGGCATTTTTTTAACCAACTCACTTATGGATTATTTAATTAACTAGGGCAACTTTCCTTTGACTTTTATTTATTTATTTGTTTATTTATTTCGAGACGGAGTGCAATGGTGCAATCTCGGCTCACTGCAACCTCCACCTCCCGAGTCCAAGCGATTCTCCTGTCTCAGCCTCCCAAGTAGCTGGGATTACAGGCACCCACCACCATGCCCAGCTAATTTTTGTATTTTTAGTAGAGTCGGGGCTTCGCCACATTGGCCAGGCTCTTCTCAAACTCCTGACCTCAGGTGATCCATCCGCCTTGGCCTCCCAAAGTGCTGGGATTGCAGGCGTGAGCCACCACGCTCAGTCCGTTTGACTTTTATATGGATCTTTTTGTATGATTTGTATAAAAATTAAGAGCTTAGACTCTGTGTGATTTTATGGTAACTTGTATTAATAGATAGATTCAGTGGAGCTACAAGTAATTTCTGAAAGGTAGAAAAGATAACCTCAAATGTTATGGTTTTTTATTGCACTATAGAACAATCTTATTCTAATGGTTTTCTCAAATGCATATAAACACCCAGTTCCTCAAAATACTCTTTAAACCACTTTGTCATTTTGCTGACTCCCTCATTAATGAGTTAATACATCTTTAACATGTGCTTCTTCTACATTGGAGTGAGAATCATGTTTTTAGCTTTTTGGAAATTATATTTAGACAGGTAGTTATGCTGGTTAAATGGGACAACATGCCTAGAACATAGTAACTGTTCAGTAAATGTTAGATTTAAGTTTCATGCCCTAATCCCTCCAACATTATAAGAAAAAAATACAGCTCTGTTTACAGAGGGAATAAACACACATATGTATATGTATAAATGTGTTTGATGTACATATACATAGTTATGTTCATAATACATACAGGCAAGAGGAGTATTATAATATATATTACATATGTAGGTATATAATATATAGATGTATTTATATCTATCAAACACTATCAAGAACATTATATAACTTTTTGGCTGAGCACAGTCCTCATGCCTGTAATCCCAGCACTTTGGGAGGCCGAGGCAGGCAGATCACTTGAGGTCAGGAGTTCGAGATCAGCTAGGCCAACATGGAGAAACCCTGTCTGTACTAAAAATACAAAAATGAGCCGGGCATGGTGGTGGACACCTGTAATCCTAGCTACTAGGGTGGCTGAGGCAGGAGAATCGCTTGAACCCAGGAGGTGGAGGTTGCAATGAGTTGAGATCACGCCACCGCACTCCAGCCTGGGCGACAGAGTGAGACTCCATCTCAAAAAAGAAAAAAAAAAAAAAAAGAATATTATGTAACTTCTAAAGACTCTCTTCATTTCCATAATTTTATGGTTGATTTTAATGTTTTCTAGCAAAATGTAACATTAATAACCAGTAACAATGTACTCCAGCCTGATTTTGGTTTAAGATCCCCAGCTGAAAGAGCTTAAATAGACCAAATCAGAAACAGCAATAGCAGTGTCATAAAGATTACTTCCTAAGAACTGTGCTATTTCATCAGAGAAACTTACTGAGTACTCTGTGAAAATTCTAAGACATTAACCATGTTAATATACCTAAATTGCAGGAGTTGCGAATCTACAAACACTCATCTTGAATGGACATTTGTCTGCCCCTGATATGTACGGGGGTGGGAGGTGTAAACGGCAGAGGGAAACAACACAGAGAAACATACATTACCTCTACTGCTCTGTCCTTTCTCTCCTTCATAGGAGTGACCACACAGCAGAGTGTCTGGGAAACTATTTACCTTGCAAATAAATGTATGGTCAACTTTTTCCAAACTTTTTACTCAGGGACTCAAAATTATTAACCATGCCCTATCTGTGAGAAATGGTAAATTTATTTTAAAATTTCTTTTCTTTCTTTTTCTTTTTTCTTTTTTTTTTTTTTTAACATTTAATGACATGTAGGAAAACCGAACCTATTCTCTGTCTCCAATAAAACATTCACTCACGTTCCAAGATACTCCAGTGTTAGTATATAGTAATATAGTTCAGGATTGCCTGTGACCCAAACAGTGTGTCTGTCCTGAAAGATGATTATTTTATTCTTTCTCTTAGGAAAGCTAGTCAATTGGCCTCATTACGAGTCGTAGCTTTTGCCACAAAAACAGGTGGGCAGTGAATTTTGTTTTCTTTCCTGTTCTAGATGAAGAGGTTAATTTATAAGGTAAGTTAAACATGTGCTGTCTGTAATTTAGAATGGTCAAAAAGAGTAAGCTCAAGGAGAAGATGAATAAAACATTTTTACAGTGGTAAATTATTTAAATAGTGTTAATTAATTTAATCTTCCCTGACATTGTCATTTAAGGACAGAATCTCCTAGGCAGTTTCTTATTTTAATACTTTCCCCTCACATTATGCATGGTTCATAATAGACTCAGCATAAAACTCAAAAATGGAACTATATTGAGCAGAAAGTGGAAGTCCCTAATACCACTGTAGAACAATGGTTCTATATTCTTTCTGATATTATACCTATACACATGAATATTCACAATATGCTATAATTGCATGCATATGTTATATGATATATATTACAAAATAAATGAAATCATCTTAAACCTATTATTCTTTCACCTGACCTTTTCACTCAACATGTTATGGACATTTACCAACGTCAATTCATATAGATCTACATTATCTTTTTGATGATTGCACAGTATTCATTTGCATGAATTTATCACGATTTGGTGCGTTAATTAGCAGACTTCAGTATGCGTTACGATCACCTATGAAGTTTGGTCATTCTTCTCTTGCCAGTGTCCAGCTTCTACAGAAGGTCTGGCATGAGGCTCAAATGTTCATATTTTTAGTAGTGTTTGGAGGAGACTCTGAAACATACTAAATTTTGAGAACTACTTATTTAACGAATTTGTTGTTGACATGCGTTTCGTTTCTTTCTAATTTTCAAAAACACAGCACTACAGCTGGGCACGGTGGCTCATGCCTATAATCCCAGCACTTTGGGAGGCCAAGGCCGGCAGATCACTTGAGGCCAAGAGTTCAAGACCAGCTTAGCCAACATGGTGAAACCCCACCTCTACTAAAAATACAAAAATTGGCCAGGCGTGGTGGTGGATGCCTGTAGTCCCAGCTACTCGGGAGGCTGAGGCAGGATAATTGCTTGAACCCGAGTGGCAGAGGTTGCAGTGAGCTGAGATTGTGCCATTTCACTCCAGCCTTGGGAGACAGAGTGAGACTCATCTCAATTAAAAACAAAAACAAAAACAAACAACAAACAAACAAAAAACCCACTAGAATATTGACACCTGAAAATAGAAAAAAATAGAAAGCTGGAAGGAGAAATTATATTTTTCTCTCTTCCCTTTATTTCTTTCCACCTTTCTTCCTGTTTCCCTCCCAGAGTCTGAATTTCCCACTTTTTCTCATTCCATGGAAGGAAAAATAAGAAAAGATTAGATAGATCTGGGGAGAAAATTAGAAAAATGCAAAATGGTGATGGCAACAGGGGAGAGTGGCCATCCTCAGGTTTTGGAATAAGTGAATGAAAAACGATGAGGCCAGGTTTTTCATTCTAGGTGCCCCATTAGGAAACAGGAATGCCAATTTTCATTTCATCAGGGCTTCTATCTATGTACTTAACTTTCACAATTGTTGCAAATTTAATTGTAAGCAATAGAGGTGAATGGAGTAAGCACTAGACTTTAGCGCTCTCTCTTTCACTCTCTAGATGTGTGACCTGTGATATGTCAACCTCTCTGTGTGTCAGTTTCCTTGTCTGTAAAATGTGTGAGCTAGATTAATCTACAGTCCCTTTCAGGTCTATCATTCTTTAATTCCATGAAAGAACATTTTGTTTCATTTTGTAACCCACCCCATTTCAGAAAAAGAACTTTTTAAAAATTCTAATTTATGTATTTTTTATTTTATTTTTTAGAGATGTGGTCTGACTATGTTGCCCAGGCTGGTCTCAAACTCCTGATCTCAAGCAGTCCTTCCCCTTCAGCCTCCCAAGTAGCTGGGATTACAGGCATGCGCCACCTCACCTGACTGAATGCTAATTTAAAAACCTGTGGGCATTAGAGTATGTGACAATAAGCATTCTGCAATTTATACATGGCATATTCTCTTGGGACTCTGAGAAAATATATATATATATATATATATATATATATATATATATATATATATATATATGGTATATTCTCTTGGCACTCTGTGTTTCAGAATAACATATGGTATCCAATATACCTTAGATGAGAAGGGTTACAGTAGGATATATATGTTTGTGTGTGTAGATATATCCTTCTATGTAATCCTGCATCGATTACATGAAGGTTTAATACTTCATGGAAATCAATCTGCAAAGACTAATAAGTGGGAAAATGATGCTGTAAGATATCAACAGTTTAAAACAAGTTCCAGACAAATAGGAAATTTAGCCTCAAATTCAAAGACTGTAGTCAGGGACTTTTCATCTTTCAGAAATAAGAAGTGTGGCCGGGTGTGGTGGCTCACACCTGTAATCCCAGCACTTTGGGAAGCTGAGGCGGGCAGATCACCTGAGGTCAGGAGTTTCAGCCTGGACAACATGATGAAAAACCCATCTCTACTATAAATACAAAAAATTAGCCGGGTGTGGTGGTGTACGCCTGTAATCCCAGCTACTCGGGAGGCTGACACAGGAGAATTGCTTGAACCCGGCAGGCAGAGGTTGCAGTGAGCTAAGATTATGCCATTGCACTCCAGCCTAGATGACAGAGAGAGACTTTGTCTCAAAAGAAAACCAAAAAAAGAAAAAGAAAAAGAAAGAAAAAAATAAGTGTGTTCATTAAATCTACACTTTTCTGATTCAGACAATTGTCTGGTAACAATAAAACCAAGTCACACAAGTATAAAATGAAGGTTTGCCAAGGCTAAAACAGACACCAAGTAAGTGACAAATACTTGAATAACAGTGAAGCATAAACTAATATAAATAAGAAATTCAGTGATCACATGATATCGGCTAGATTTCTGCCTAATGTCTTACCATGACTCCTTTTATAGTGGGTTCAATGGCGGCCTCCCAAAAAATATATTTACCTGGAACTTGTGGACATTACTCAATTTGCAAAAAAAGGTCTTTAGAGATGTAATCTGCAATTTGGAGTAGCCCTAAATCCAATGGCTACTATCCTTATATCAGAGGAGAAGACAATGGGAAGACAGAGGCAGAGATTGGATGATGCACTCCAAGCCAAGCAGTGCCAAGGACTGCCAACAGCCACAAGCAACGAGGAGAAAGGCCTGAACCAGGTACTCCCTCATAGCCACCAGAGGAAACCAGCCTGCAGACACCTTGATTTTAGACTTCTGGAATTCTGGCCTCCAGAACTATGAGAGAATAAATTTCTGTTTTAAACCATCCAATTTGTGGTAATTTTTTCTGGCAGCCCCAGAAAACGAATGCACCTCTTTAAAAATATAGTTTCCAAAAATACTAATCTACTTAGTTTCCTGAACACACTATACACACACACACACACACACACACACACACATACACACACTATAATCCCTAAATCTTTTAAGGATTAGGTGATCTTGGCCTAAATCCTACTTCTATGACCTGTGACAGCCAAAACCCTCCTCCATGTGTCCTGTAAATTTCCATGCATACTTCCTCATGTTTGAGGCTGCCACATTGAGTTGTACAGACTCCCTGGCTAGAAGACCTTCTGTAATGCACAGCCTGCAATCTACCAGCAATCTACCCTCAAAGCTATGCACCCTGCCATGGGGCTACAATGCCTGTTTTTCACACAAATGTGTCACTCTGTCCCAAAGAGGTATCTCTTAAAAATTGGTACAAAAATGGCATGTTACCAGCAGTGGTTCTCCCTGTCCGCTCTCTTGCCACTGATCCTTGCCACAGTCTCCCAGAACTGGTATCCACAAATTATTCTTTTATTTTACATTTTTTTTAGGTTCAGGATACATTGCAGGTTTATTATACAGGTAAATTCATGTCACAGGGGTTTGTGGTACAGGTTATTTTATCACCCAAGTACTAACTTTGTATCCAATAGTTATTTTTTCTGATCCTCTCCCTCCTCACATCCTCCATCCTCAAGTAGACCCCAGTGTCTCTTGTTTTCCCCCTCTTTGTGTTCATGTGTTCCCATCATTTAGCTCCCACTTATAAGAACATGCAGTATTTGATTTTCTGTTCCTGCATTAGTTTGCTAAGGATAATGCACAAATAATTTTTAAACCTAGTGAGATTACCAGAGGTTACACAGAAATTACATCACATGCCATAAAATTTCATCATCATGTTCAGTTTTTCATTCATGTTCTCTCCTTTCCAATGTCCTGAAATTCTTATAAATGACTTTGCTACTGATATAAGCCATGCCATCAACTCTGTCTGTGTACCACATTCTGGAGAATAATATTTTCCCCATCTTCTTTTACTATTTTAAGTATCAGAGCCTTTGAACATGCTGGCTCCTTATCCCTTTGTCAGAAATAAACTTTTGTCTAATTATCTTTCAAACACTATTTCAAACTGAAAGAAATTGAATTATTAAAAAGTAAAGACCATACAATACCAAATTCACCAGTCATTGTCTATCTCCCACAGACAGGCCTCTGTTCTCTCCTACCTCTCCCCAACTGGATGATAGCTCTTTAAGAGCACAGCCCTGACCACTTGCTCCTCCCACCCTGTATTTAATCACACACCCAAATGTTTGTTTTCTAAGCACTTTTCTCATAATCAGATCTCCTAAGAGGATTGTAGTCAAATGACTATAATCAAGTTTAAATTCCTGTCATTTTCCAAAAATCGATAAAATTAAAAGTCTGACAAATTCTGCTGGCTACTACTCTGTCCGGTGACTTAGACACAGGCTATAATGGAGTCTTTTTCTTTTTTGCATGAGATTGCTGCAGTAGTTCAGAGTTGCCCTTGTTTTTTGCAATTCTACTGGGACGGGACATCATTTCTTTTTTTTCTTTTTTTTTTTTAGACAGGTCTCACTCTGTCACCGAGGTTGGAGTGCAGAGGCGTGATTTTGGCTCACTGCAACTTACACGTCCCGGGTTCAAGCAATTCTCCTGCCTCAGCCTCCCGAGTAGCTGGGATTACAGGTGCCCACCACCACGCCCAGCTAATTTTTGTATTTTTGGTGGAGGCGGGCTTTCACCATGTTGGCCAGGCTTGTCTCGAACTCCTGATCTGCCTGCCTGATGCACCTGCCTCAGCCTCCCAAAGTGCTGGGATTACAGGTGTGAGCCACCATGCCTGTCCAGTCACTTCTACATCTTTCCTTTTGCTTTGCTCACATAGTATCGTTTAGGAAGAACACTTTCATCTCTTCTTTCCTAATCCTTTGGGTGTGCTCACATTTACATTCATTGCCCTATTTTTCAGGGCTTTTGGTGCTGTTATGCTCCTTCTGAATTTGATTTCTTTTTCCATTTCTGGTTCCTTTCCAATTCCAAATTAAGAACGCCGCTAAGCAGCGAACATCATCTTGACAAGCTCAAAATGCAGTTACGTTTTTGCATGGTGTATTAGATTGTGACCCATGAGATTAACTCAGAAATCATATAAAAACAGTATTTTATTTTATTCCTTGTATATAGGCTGCAGCAATTTATTTTTGATATATTAACAAAAAAATGTCGTTTTCCTTGCACTGTTTGGTTCTTACCAGTTTCTTTCCAAAAGTGACATTCTTATCTAAATATAAAAATTATAAATGGGCCAGGCACAATGGCCCATGCTTGTAATCCCAGCACTTTGGGAGACCAAGGCAGGTGGATTACTTGAGCCTGGGAGTTCAAGACCAGCCTGGAAAACATGGTGAAACCCTGTCTCTACAAAACACAAAATTAGCCAAGCATGGTGGCACATGCCTGTAGTCCCAGCTACTCAGGAGGCCGACGTGGGAGGATGGCTTGAGAACAGGATGTAGAGGCTGCAGTGAGCCAGGATCATGCAACTGCACTCTAGCCTGGGCAATAGCGTGAGACTCAGTCTTTAAATATATATAAAAATAAGTTACTTTCTAAATTTTAAGTTTATTACTGAGCATAGACCTGAAGCACTGTATACACCTCATTTCATTAGGGCTTCATAATAGCAATACAAGGTCCCTACCATTACAGGTTTGATGCTGCACATGGAGAAACTGAGTTTCTGAGAGGTGAAGGGACTTGCCCAAAGTTGTCTGTTTAGAATGTGACGGATGCAGCATGCAAGCCTGCTCAGACAGTTTGAAGCCTCTGCCTTCCTGTACTTGGCCTTTTCTTAGTTAGTCTGGGAGAGGCATCTTCTAATTGACATCTATCTCAGACCCCTCCTAAGGTCCAAATTCCTAAAGCAAAGTTAGGAGTTTAATGTTTTCCATAAAGGTGAAACCGAATTTTTTTCAAACGAGGGTTCCCCAAACCAAACGCCTGTGGCAGCCAGGCAGGTAAAATAAATGGGAAAGCAGGCAGAGTGCAAAGCAAAACAAAAGCAAAATAACCGCTGACAAGCTCGAGTTAATTGGTGCATCAAAGAATCGTTGGCCAGGCGTTGCCAGGTAGCCTATTATTTTCAAAAGAAAACAGAAATGCAAGTTTTCATTTGAAATCTCTCAATTATTAAATGTCAGCATCTAAATCAGATTTGTTTGTTTTACTAACTGTACAAACTAAATGTCTATGAAGCCCACAAATTGCCAGCCAGTGAGTGGTTCAAGTATGGACTTGACCTTGGCCCATAAAGCACATGTCCAATATGGTAGCCATAGGCCACATCATGCAACTATTTAAATTTACATTTAATTAAGTGTAAATAAAATTAAAAATTCAATTCTTCAGTTGCACTAGCCACATTTCTGGTGTTCAGTAGTCACACGTGATATGTGGCTACTATAACGGACGATACAGAACATTTCCATCTTTGCAGAAAGTTCTATCAGACAGCACTGAACTGGAGCAAAAAGAAAATCAGAGCTGCTTTTTTGTCCTCCATCGTGATAACCAACTTGTACCAGAATGCTAAAGTTACTGCTCCCCCAGGACCACTCCGGACCCTTCTCTTTCATCTGAACAGACAGAGGTTGCACAGACAATCCCACCTACCTCCCCTGGGTCTGACATGAAGCCGGCTGGGGTTGCACAGACTGGCAAGCCTGGGAAGAAGGCAAAGTGTGTCTTTAGCATCTCCCAGTCCCAGCTCTGAGACTCTGGGACTTACAGTCAGGCCACCACCCTCCCCTCTCAACAGAGACCAGGGCCTAATAATCTCTGCCCACTCTGGAAAACTTATGTCTAGGTCATTCAACTACAGTAAAGCATTCATAATGGATATGTACCTGAAGTTTCTACCCCTGCCTTGGAAGTTGATATTTACAATGTAGAAAATTCCAAGAGTAAGATGTCAAGCCTAGGGGAGATGGTGAAGCAGGATTTTATATTCTCATAGCAGAAGACCACAATCATCTCCCTGAAGCATCTGAACTCTTACCTTGTAGGCTGTCAGCTCATTTCCCTGGCTCCTTGGCAGGCCCTACTCAGGATCTGGGTCAGTAGTCTCAAAAGTAGGCTGGCCATGAGGATCACCTCCATAGGCTTGCCAGCTTTAACCAGTGAAAATACAAGATTCCCAGTTAAATTTGAGTTTCAGATAAACAATGAATTTTTTTTAGCACAAGTATGTCCAGTATGCAATGCAATGTGTGTTTTATCTGGAAATTTTACACCAATGGCCCTTTTTATAAAAATACTTTCTTGCTGGACCCACAAATTCTCAAGCTTGCTCAGGTTTAGGAACTTTGATTATATTTAACTCACCTGCCTCTGGGAAGTGTTTCATTTCTTAGTCAATTTCTGTCTCCTTAGAACTGTCTTTTTATTTTCTTATTTATTCATTCATTTAGTTTTAGAGATGGGGTCTCACTCTGTCACCCGGGCTGAAGTGCTGTGGCATGATCACAGCTCACTGGAGCCTCAAACTCCTGGGCTCAAACAATTCTTCCGCCTCAGCTTCCCAAGCAGCTGGGACTACAGGCATGTACCAGCACACCTGGCTAATTTTTTAAAAACTTTTTTGTAGAGATGGGGTCTCACTATATGGACCCATCTGGGCTTGATCTCCTGGTCTCAAGCAATTCTCCGGCCTCAGCCTCCCAGAGTGCTGGGATTACAGGCATGACCCACAGCACCTGGTCTGGAACTGTCTTTTTTTTTTTTTTTTTTTGAGATGGAGTTTCACTCTTGTTGCTCAAGCTGGAGTGCAATGGCACAATCTCGGCTCACTGCAACCTCTGCCTCCTGGGTTCAAGCAATTCTCCTGCCTTAGCCTCCCAAGTAGCTGGGATTACAAGCATGTGCCACCATGCCTGGCTAATTTTTTTTTTTTTGGTAGAAACAGTGTAACCATGTTAACCAGGCTGGTCTTGAACTCCTGACCTCAGGTGATCTGCCCGCCTCAGCCTCCCAAAGTGCTGGGATTACAGGCATAAGTCACCACGCCCGGACAGGAACTGTCTTTTTTAATGGAATCACAGTTTCCTGTAGTGGAACATCAAGCTACTCATGACTATTACCTTCATTATGTCATCTGATCATCACAACAACCTTGTAGAGTAAAAGAGACAAAAAATCTCCTTACCTTGTCAATGAGAGAACTGAGGCTCAGATACTTAAATTTTTCAGGCAAAGCTACCAATAAATGGCATACCTAGGACCCAAACTCAAGTCTTCTGGCTTCCCATTTCAATATTTATCGATCTATTCAGGGCTGTGAGTGAAAGGGGATGGCAATAATGAGTGAGAGAAAAAGAGAATTTTTTGTTAAAAGTATGGCCACATCACCAGTTACCACTCTTTTGAGTCACACCTTTCCAGCCCACCAATCAATTCTGAAGCAGAAGGAGAAGACCAGGGACTCAGAATGTAAAAAGTCCCACATCGCCAGGAATCAAGGCGTCTGAGAGAGAGAAAGTTCAAACTGGATAATGCAATCAAAATAATATGGAAATTGGCTTTTGGACTGGTTATGGCAGTGACAACAGTGAATGTCTGAAAAAACTGTTGTTAAACTATGTAATGAGATACTACACCTGTAATTTACCTCCACCACCTAGTTCATACCCTGGAATTTTCTTACAGTAACGTAATGAGTAAGCTCTGTGCCTCGTCTGACTCCGAGTGCTACACTGCAGTGAACAGGGTCAGAGAAAGGTAACCACTATAAAAGGAGTGGAAGTAGAGGGAAACCATAAACCTAGGCTCTAAGCTCCAGAGGGCAGATAACTAACTACTCTGCCCCACTTGAATGCCTGGGGGTGATGGCAGAAGTTGATCTGCCCTGGAACTCATCTCCATAAGCTCTTTGTTGTTGAGAGCAATCTCTTGGAGGTACCCCAAGTCATCACACATCCACAATTACATGGGGCATTAATGTGCTAGAAAAGATTCATTCAACTCTAAGAAATAAAATTAGTAGGCCAGGCACCACTCACGCCTGTAATCCCAGCACTTTGTGAGGCCGAGGCAGGTGGATCACTTGAGGTCAGGAGTTAGAGACCAGCCCAACCAACATGGTAAAACCCTGCCTCCACTAAACACACAAAAATTAGCTGGGCGTGGTGATGGGCACCTGTAATCCCAGCTACTTGGGAGGCTGAGGCAGGAGAATCACTTGAACCTGGGGGTGGGGCAGAAGTTGCAGTGAGCGAATATCGTGCCACTACACTCCAGCCTGGATGACAGAGTTAGACTCCATCAAAGAAAGAAAGAAAGAGAGAGAGAAAGAGAGAGAGAGAGAGGGAAGGAAAGAAGGAAGGAAGGAAGGAAGGAAGGAAGGAAGGAAGGAAGGAAGGAAGGAAGGAAGGAAGGAAGGAGAAAGAAAAAGAAAGAGAGAGAGAGAAGAAGGAAGGAAGAAAGGAGAAAGAAAGAAATGTTTATAGCAGTTTTATTCAAAATAAGCAAAAAATGGAAATAATCCAAATGTTCAACATAGGAGAAAGGATAAATTATGATATTTATACACAAAAGAATACTATTTAATCAATTATACCTTAAGGCTGTTAAAAATAAAGAATAAACAAAAGAATACTATTTAGCAATAAAGTCAAAAAATTAAAATAGCAGTGGTCTCTTTGAATAAGAGGTACCTCATGGAATTGACTGAAAAGAGGCACAAGGGAAGCTTCTGGGTGCTGCAAATGTCTATATTTTTATTTGGGTGATGGTAACTTGAGTACCATCTTATCAAATTGCATTTTCTGCATGTAAAACACGTACCTCAATAAAGGAAATAAATGGCTAGTTAAAAAATAATAAAATTACAATATATTCATACAATGAAATAGTATGCATTTAAAATTATGATATAGATCTGTATTTATTGACATAGAAAAATGCCTACAATATATTAATAAATATAAAAGCAGAATCCAAAACAGAATGGAGAATACCATTTTTGTAAAAAATATGATATTAAATATTGATATGGGTACGGACAGGAAAAGGGAGTCATGCACAAATGAAACTGCCAAGATATTAAAACTGGTTACTAACATTTTATGATGAGTTTTACTGCTTCAAACAGAAATCATTAAGATAGTTCCACATTTTTTAAAAGCACAAAATGAAAGCATTGCAGCAACATCAAAATAAGACCAAGGTCTAAATTCGTGTTTCTCAGTAGAGGTGATTTGTCCCCCAGGGGACATTTGGCAATGTATGGAGATATTTTTGTAGTCTCAACTAGGAAGGAGTGACAGCAACATTTAGGGTAGAGGCCAGGGATGCTGCTGGACATCTTACAATGCACAGGACAGCTCCAACAACAGCCATCTGTACTAAAATGTTTATAGTGCCAAGGTTAAGAAACCCAGGTCTGTCTAAATGGACATAAGATAGGGCCTGTTTATAAGACAGAAGTAGTACAGTGTTGACTTATTTCTTTTATTGCAAACAGTTCAGAAGTTGCCTCTCATTCAGAATCTCCATAAATCCCAGTGGCAACCAGCCTTCTCCTGCACCTAACACAATGCTCTCCGCATATCTGGAGGGATGGCTCTTGGAGAATCAGTTGTGCAAGGTCACTAAGAGCCAGCCCTGACTTCCATATCAGAAAAGAATACTTGTAGAGGCAGAAACCTCTGAACTGGCCATGAATGGCCAAAAGAAAGGGTGTGATATTCCACTCCCTGCCTCCTCTCCACTCCTTCTGCTACCAGGAAGGGCACTGATTCCTGGAAGGACCAACTCCATCACATTAACCTCCTCATGGGCCCTCATAACCACTGCTTCCCAGAAGAGAGATTGAGATGTTGGGTTTTTGATAGCATAAGTAGCATTTGCATAAGTAGCATTTTTTGAATCCTCAGGAAGACGTTACCAAGATAGATAAGAGTTTTTTGGGGAATGTGAGGGTGATCCGGCTGTGACATATGTCATCCCATTAATGGCCAGGATTGATTTAGCTGATCTGGTTGGCTAGGCGGGTGTCCCCTTCCTCCCTCACCCCTCCGTGTGCGTCCCTCCTGAAGCTGCATGCTCGGTCCGGGAGGATGACCATCCCTGATAGAGGAGAACTGGTCTTTGGTCAAGGATATACAAGTAGCTGCACTCCCCTGCTAGAACCTCCAAACAAGCTCTCAAGGTAAGAGTTTTTTGGAGAGATACATAGTTTTCTGCATTCTTTAAATTCCAATCAGTATATCAAGACTTAGACCTTGCTGACTTCACCATTAAGCCTGGAATAGGGAGAACTCAGGCTATGCTCTAAGGGAGACCTCTGCCACGTGGGAAGGGTAGGGCTGACATACTCCATTCCCAGAGCAGGGGGCAAGGAGAAAAGAGATGCGGGAGCAAAAAGAGGCAACTCATCCAGCAACCTGCCCCGGACCAAATTCCCAGAGGGGAAAAATCAATGGACACATCTAGGCAAATATGAGGGAAGCTTGGGGCTAGTTGTTTTCTTCACCCTGTATAACCTAAGGGAGCTGAGAGCCTCCAGAAAAAGATCATGTCCTGTCTGAGGGTGTAACCACCCAATCTGTTCACCTTGCCTGCTGCCTAGACAGAGCCAATTTACTAAGACAGAGGAATTTCAATAGAGAAAGAGTAATTCATGCAGAGCCAGCCATGCGGGAGACCAGAGTTTTATTATTACTGAAATTAGTCTCCCTGAGCATTCTGGGATTAGAGTTTTTAAAGATAATTTGGCGAGTAGGGGCAGGGGAAGTGGAGAGTGCTGATTGGTCAGGTTGGAGATGGAATTATCGCTGGTCAAAGTGAGTTTTTCTTGCTGTCCTCTGCTTCTGGGTAGATATGGCAGAACTGGTTGAGCCAGATTACCAGTCTGGGTGGTGTCAGCTGATCCATCAAGTGCAGGGTCTGCAAAATATCTCAAGCACTCATCTTTGGTTTTACAATAGTGATGTTATCCCCAGAAGCAATTTGGGGAGGTTCAGACTCTTGGAACCAGAGGCTGCATGACCCCTAAACTGTAATTCCTAAACGTGTAGCTAATTTGTTAGTCCTGCAAAGGCAGACTGGTCCCCTGGCAAGAAGGGGGTCTTTTCAGAAAAGGGCTGTTATTAATTTTGTTTTAAAGTCAAACCATGAACTGAATTTCTTCTTAAAGTTAGTTTGGCCTATGCCCAGGAATGAACAAGGACAGCTTAAAGGTTAGAAGCAAGATGGAGTTGCTTAGGTCTAATTTCTTTCACTGTCATAATTTCCTCAGTTATAATTTTGCAAAGGTGGTTTCAATACAAAGAAAGCCAGGTGGATGAACCTGAAATACAGCCCCTAGTCCCTCACTTCTGAGCAGAGTGCGCTGTGGATCCAGACACTGCTGTGTTCCCTGGGAACAGGTAAAGAGGTGCTGAGATAACCAGTGGGCTCCCTGAGGCCTGGGCTGGAGAGATGTCAAGGACTGCAAAATTATGGGCAAATGGCAGGACTTCAGCTATGGGTGCCATTGTGATATCCAACACCACAAGGTACAACTAATCAGCAGCACTTCAAAGGACACCAGACCTGGAGCAGGAACAAGGGAAGTCCCAAAAGGACTGACCCCCACTACGTGGATTAGAGGTCCCTCAATTCCTTGTCCCTATGAGGTCCCCTGAATCTTTCCTTAACCCTGACTGTATCCACATGCCAATTTAGAGAAGAGAAAGGGGGTTGGTGCAGGGGTGGGGGGCGTGGGGGAAACAAATTTGAAGATGGAACATTGACCTGAAATAGACTGTGTGGATTGAAATGGACTGAAATAATGTGAATTGTCATGTGTGTCACCGTGCTCACCTTCACTACCCATGCCACAGGGTCCTCATGACCAAGGTTAGGCCTGTCAACCTAAATAACAAACCAAAAGATTCTCGAAAGATAATGAGCTTATTTGGGAGTACACAGAGAATTTGCAAATCTGGGATATGCAGGCTTTGGAGACCGGAGGCACATCCAAAGTGGCTGAGGCAGCGGGAAGTGTTTAAAGGCAAAAGGGAGAAGTATACACCATTTGTTTTAAATCAGAGAATGTTGGCTACAGGGGCTCATCACAGGAGTTGACATCGGTTCATTCGTGGAGACAGTGTGTCAAGCAAGTGTTTTTGTACATCCTGCTAGCTGTCCTTGTGACTCATGTAGCAAGCCGCAGTTTAGGAAGTTCTTGGCAGAAGTTTTTACTACAGGCATATGTGCATGAGAGTCCTTCAGAAAGTCTTTGTAATAGTGTGTGTCAACTTGGCTAGGCAAGGGTGTGCAGTTGTCTGGTTAAACAATAGTCTAGGCATTGCCATGAAGATATTTTGTAGATGTGGTTAACATCTATAAGCAGCTGACTCTAAGTAAAGCAGGCTACCCTTGATAATGTGGATGGGTCTTATCCAATCACTTGAAGGTCTCAGAACAAAGACTAAGATTTCCCAGAGTAGGAGGAATTTACCTCCAGGCTAAAATATAGCCATCTTTCCTGAATTCCAGCCTGCTGGCCTGCTCTACAAATTTCAGACTCAAGACTACAACATTAACTCTTGCCTGAGTTTCTAACGTGGCAGCCTGACTTACAGATTTCAGATTTATCAGCCCTCACAACTGTGTGAGCCAATTCTCTCTCTCTCTCTCTCTATCTCTGTGTGTGTGTGTGTGTCCTATTGGTTCTGTTTCTCTGGAGAGCCCTGACTGATGCACTTGGCAATATATATCAGGTTGCAAAGGCACATACCCTTTGAACTAGGAATTCTACACTAGGAATTCCACCCTCAGCTGTACTCATGCATAAGTGAAATTATGCATACACAAGATTCTGTAAGTACTGAATAAATAATTAAATGCCCTTTACTGAAGTATTTTAAAATTATAGTACACACATAGCTAGAATAATTTGCAACCATAAACAAAAAAAGCTTCCTGTATTCTTTTATTGAATTTCATCCAAGATAATGTTAAGTGAAACCAAGATACAGAATTGAATATATGGTTACTACCATTCACATAGAAGGAGGAAGGAGCGAGGGTATTGTATACACCACACACACACACACACACACACACACACACACACACACACACACACACACACACATATTCTCTGGAAGAATATATAAGGAATTGCTAATATTGGGTAATATTGATTCTGGAGAATAAGAATATCTTTTTGTAACTTTAGAGCTTGGTACCACATATCATGAAAACAAATCAATTGTGAGTGGAATTAAAAGGCACACCACATAACATTTATAAAGAAAGGATGCAGAATCCTGGGTGGCTGCTCATATTACAATGAGTCTTTCTCAGTAGTGCTCTCGGGTTTGTGATTGCTCTGCCCTCTAGAGGCGGCTTTGAGAAGTGCTTGAGATGAACGTCTCTGTGACCCACCTCATCAGCAGGCTCCGCTTAGTCTAGGAGCACAGGCCTGAAGTGGATGCTTACAGGATGGTTTTCCTCTGGCTACCTGCCTTCGTTTCATCTAGCAACAGTAGTTCCGGTAATGTTGGCAGTCAGTAGCTATTACGGTGGGAAGAATCGGAACTTGAATAAACCGCAGCGCTACTAAGATCCTGTTCTTAAAGGCAGAATCACACACAGTAAAAGAGAATTTGAGGTCTTCAGTTACTAATGAAATACCAAGACTTCTTTATTCCTCAATTTGGATCAAAAAATATCAACTAGAAAAGAAAGTTGGGAATGATTATCCACGTATATTTATGAGTGTAACCTCTGACGTATAAATGAATTACATACTAATCATGAGGTTGGATTTTAAATCTTGACATACTCAAAATGTACAGAAAGGACTTTGTAATCACATGTTTTCACTGCAGGCTGCAGCTGAATAGTGAAATATGAAAAATACATGTTTGAACTATTTAATTTTTTGAAATTTAAACATATAATTTAGCAATATAGCATATATATAGCAATATAGCATATGTATGTATACAATATAGCATACATACAAATACATATTTCACTATCAGGCAATGTTAATATTTTTTATTGGCTTCTAATTTCTTTAATTATTATTTTATAATAGATGCCTTTTATTGAAAGCTCACTGTTTGCAAAGCAGTCTACATTTATTATCCCATGAAATCCTCAAACAACAAAAGGTAGGTGTCAATACCACTGTCAGTAGGTGATTCTGCCAGACAATGAGTAATAGGATAGGTAAGAATGGCTACGGGGGAAGTCAGCTGGGTTCTAGTTATAGTCGCATTTCAGAAAATTATGTAACATGCTGACTTTAACAACCTAGGCTTCTTCTCTGAAGGGGTGGCCTGCCCCTCCACACCTGTGGGCGTTTCTCGTTAGGTGGAACGAGAGACTTGAGAAAAGAAATGAGACACAGAGACAAAGAATAGAGAAAGAAAAAGTGGGCCCAGGGGACCAGCGCTCAGCATACAGAGGACCCACACCGGCACCGGCACCGGTCTCTGAGTTCCCTTAGTATTTATTGATAATTATCTTTACCATCTTAAAGATAAGGGAGTGGCAGGATAATAGGATCATTGTAGGGAGAAAATCAGCAGTAAGACATATGAACAAAGATCCCTGTGACATGAATAAGTTTAAAGAAAAATGCTGTGCCTTGATATGCATATGCAAACATCTCCATAAACCTTTTAGCAGCATTGCACCAGCAAGTCCCACCTTTTGCTGTAAGGCGGTTTCCTCCTATCTCAATAAACAGAGCATACAATCGGGTCTCACACCGAGATGTTCCATTGCCCAGGGACCGGCAGGAGACAGATGCTTTTCTCTATCTTAACTGCCAACATCCACCAAAAGGCCTTCTTCCCTCTTGTACTAGTCCTCCTCAGCACAGACCCTTCACCCGTGTTGGACTGGGGGACGATCAGGTCTTTCTCTTCCCACGAGGCCATATTTCAGACTATCACATGGGGAGAAACCTTTGACAATACCTAGCTTTCTTAGGCAGAGGTCCCTGCGACCTTTGGCCGTGTACCTGTCCCTGGGTACCTGAGATTAAGAGAAAGCTGATGACCTTTAACCAGCAAGCTGCCTTCAGGCACTTGTTTAACAAAGACACATCCTGCACAGCCCAAAATCCATTAAGCCTTGAGTCACCACAGCACATGTCTCTTGCAAGGACAAGGTTGGGGGTAGGGTCACAGATCAACAGCATCTCAAATACAGAACAAAATGGAGTCTCTTATGTCTACTCCTTTCTATATAGACACAGTAACAGGCTGATCTCTCTTTATTTTCCCCACATTCTCCATGTGTGCACACAGGGTAGACCTTTGAAGAGTGGCGCTGTAGCTTCTAGGGTAAAGGCTGTGTTAAGTCAAGGCAGGATGACAGTTCTGCTTCCTCCCAGGCTAGTGCAAAGGGCTATTCACTAGGATTAAAGCCTTCTCTCTCAGTCTGAATTGCCCACTCCCCTAAATCCCTCCGACAGAAAATTTGGAGTCCTCGTTTATACCCTGGTAGCCCCTACCTAATAGGGTGGTAAATTAATTACCAAACATGCAACAAAGGATATGGAAGGTTTAGCAGAAATGGCAACATTTTGAAATAAATGACCGTAATGTGTGCTCTGCCTGCCACCCTAACTGGCACACATTTTGCAGGTCAGTTGCTTTCCCTATGGCCAAGAGGAGGAAAAGCATCTCTGGGATTTTAGCTTGGAGGAGGAAGAGTTCAGGCTGCCCGAACTGGACTGGCACTTCTGAATATCCCGAGGCGAGGTCCGAAACTTCCTCGGGAAGCTCTGCCGCGCCCCCACCCACCCCACCCATTCCACCAGGCTGCTGGAATCTTGGGACCGCAGACCCCACGGCCCACATCCTTCCTCGCTGAGGGGAGAGGAGGGGTGCTCCGGCAGGGCGGGGCGGGGCGGGGCGGAAGGGAGGTTGGGGCTGGATTGTGGGATAAGATCGCCCTGGTGATGGGGAACGGATCTGGACCCCAGCCTAATAAAGGCTGCGTAAATAAAGGTGACGTTAATAAAGGACGGGACGGGGCGCGCGGTTGCCAGGGGCGCCAGCGTCTCGGGGCTGCCCTAATGCGCAGCGCCAGCGCGTGTCTTGTCCCGGCTGCGTCTCTGGCCCCCACGGGCCCCTCCTCACATGGCAACTATTGTGGCTACTAGTCCAGGCGGCTTAGCCTCTGCAGTGGGTCCAGGACCCGCTCCAGCTGACTTCTGACTCCCTGGGGCCAAGTGAGCCCTGGTCTTCCCGCTCCTCCGATCTCCCACGCGAATCGAATCGCAGCCTGAGCTAACTCCCCACCCCCGGGCAGACCCGGGAGGGGCTTTGATTACCTGGGGTCTTCTGCTTCCTCCAAGATGTCAGCCCCGCTTCAGGAACCGACTGAGACTTTGGCTCAGACTTTGGTTCCATTCCTGGACACCAGTTCGGCTGGAGAGCTCCCCCGGGGCCACAGCAGTTCGCTGCTGCACACCGGGATCTGAATGACAAGCTCACTCGGCAAAGAAGGCTCCCAGAGGTGGTTGCAACGCTAGACTGGGATCAGAACCAGGCCTCAGCTCGGCCTCTTCGCCTCAAAAGTAAGTTTCTAACTGTAGATCTAGATCAGGCTGCAGATCATCAGGCATGTGAAATACTTGTTCCACCTCTAGATAGAAATCAAAAGCAACGAACTTGACTGTTCTGCCCAAGAACCCGAAGAAAGATCTAGCTCAGCCTCAAAGGCTTGCCAGGGTTGTTGTTGGAACTCCATACCGATTTGTATCAAAACCTCAGCGTCAGAAACAAACTGCAGAATGAGTATTTAGATTCAAATATGGATATACTGTATCCGGGCAGCCTGCCTCCAGAACTCCAGGTGAACTCAGATGAGCCTCCAGGGCCTCCTAAGCAAGTTGGACTTGCTCAGTTCCATCTAGAGCCTGAAACTCAAAATCCAGAAACCGTTAAAGAGATCCAGTCCTCTACTCCAGCAAGAAGCCGCAGCGCAGCTTCCATAGCTCCCTGAGGTGGTAGCACCTTCTTCAACCAAAGCAGGAGGCCCCAGCTCTTCCTTCACAGTCCCTTGAGGGGGTCCCCTCTTCAACAGAGCAGGAGGCCCCAGCAAAGCAGCTGCCTGCCTCTGAAGAGATCGTAGCTCTGCCATTGATACATCATGAGGTAAATGTTCCATTGAAAAGCTGGAGTGAAGCTCAGCACTCACACTTGCCCAGTGTCACAGTCAAATCTGTGCATGTGGAGCTTATGGTAACTCCAGAGCCAGGTAAGGAACAGGCCCCAGCTCAGCCTCCAGAACACCCCAAGGAGGTAGGCTCTTCCTCAACCCAGTTAGAGGCCCCAGCTCAGACACCAGAGCACCCTGAGGAGATGAAACCTTCTGCAACCCAGCAAGGGACCCCAGCTGAGCCTCCAGGTCCTCCTGTGGAGCCTGAACTTTCCTCCAGTCAACAGGAGAAGCCGCCTGAGTTTCCCAGGGAGGTTGAACCTTCTGAGACCCAGCAGGAGGTCCCAGCTCAGCCTCCAGAGTCCTCTATGGAGAGTGCAGCTCAAACTCCACCGAATCGTGAGGTGACAATTCACCCTCCAGGTGAAGATCAAGCTCATTATAACTTGCCCAACATTACAGTTAAACCTGCGGATGTGGAGGTTACCATAACTTCAGAGCCTACCAAAGAGACGGAATCTTCTCCACCCCAGCAGGAGGCCCCAACCCAGCCTCCAGAGGAGGTGGAAACTTCTGCAACCCAAGAGGAGGCCCCAGCTGGGTCTCCAGGTCCCCCTGTGGAGCCTGAACTTTCCCCGCAGTGAGCAGGAGCAGCCAGATGAGCCTTCTGGGTTTTCCAGGGAGGCTAAACCTTCTGAGACCCAGCAGGAAGCCCTAGCTCAGCCTCCGTAACATCATGAAGTCACAGTTTCACCTCCAGGTCACCAGCAAGCTCAGCATTCAGATGTGCCCAATGTCGCTATTAAGCCTCCAGATACTCAGCTCACCATAGCAACAGAGCCTACTGCACAGGTGGGAACGTCTCCAACCCACCAGGAGGCTACAGCTCAGCTCTCAGGGCCAGTTAATGATGTAGAACCATCTGCCACCCAGCACAGGGCCCACCTCTGCCTCCAGAGTCATCGGAAGAGGCTGGACCTTTACCAGTTCAACAGGAGACATCAGTCCAATCTCCAGAACCTGTTAAGGAGGAGAACCCCTCTCCAACCCAGGAGGAGGCTGCAGCTAAGCATCCGCAGACCTCCGAGGAGGCTGAATCTTCTTCAACCCAGCAAGAGGCCCCAGCTCAGCTTTCAGAGCTCCCTGATGAATTTGTAGTTCAACCTCCAGAGCATCACGAGGTAACAGTTTCTCCTCTAAGTCATGATTAAGTTCCGCCGCCAATATTACACCATGTCACTGTTAAACCTGTGGATCACATGGTTACCATGACTCGAGTTCACTAATCAGGTTGAAATTTTAACCCAACAGGGGGCCCCAGCTCAGTCCTTAATGTCCCCTGAGCAGTTTCAACATTTGAAAGACCAGCAAGAGATTATAATTCAGCAGCTAAATACCCCTGAAAATGATGAACTTCCTTCAGGCCATCAAGAGCCCACAACTCAGCCTCCAATTCAGCTCTCCTCAGCCTTTGTAAGTTCACTGAATGATGAGATGGTATTTTCACCCCTAGATCTGTCTTCAATATTCAGAAGTAATTCAACTTTGCCTGATACCACAGTAAAAAATGTGGATATAGACGTTACCATACCTACAACAGTCACTATGGAGGTTGAACCTTCTCCAGTCCAGCAGGACAACCCTCTTATTCCCACTGAGCAGGCTGACTTTCCTCTAACCCAGCCTGATCCCTGTTCTAAAAAACAGAACAAAACAAAACAACAAACTCCATGTGTCTAAAAGTGAAATCACTGTCATTCCCCCAATACTGTTCCTTCATTCACTATCACCCACTTAGTCAACCAGGTACTGGGTTCTATGCTATTCTCCTTCCTTGCTTTCATATCAAATTCTACAAACCTGTCCAATTTTACTACCTAAAATGTTAAATTATCCTGTCCTAGATCAGACCCTAGACACCCCTTACCTGCACTATTTCAATCATTTCTTGATTACTTAACTCTTCTTCCTGTCTCCAGTCTTTCCTCCCTCTACATTCATCCACAACATAACCAGAATGATGGATCCAAAATGCAGTTCAGAGACAAACTATCACTTTTGGTCAAAAACTGGGTCTGTGAAAAAGCATGAAGCCAAATAACCCTACTATATCTTCTGATTTATTAAATATACATGTATTTCAATATATGGAGAAGTTTGTAATATGTAAGCAGAAGTTTCTGAGACAGTTTTCTCCATACTATTACCTGATGTATAAACGTCTCTCACCCAGACAGAAATGTCTTATTCAGGAGTTCACCTCCACATTGAATAACTCCAGAGACACTGAATTCTGAGGGGTGCCCCTCTAATGAGAACAGTTTCCCCTAGAATCGGCAGCAGGGCTGTATTGCTTGGAGGCCCCCTCTCCTCTGTGCCAGAATTGCCCCTTCCCATCACGTTTACTTTCCTTTTCCTTCCACTGCTGAGAACAGTGGGGCTCTCTGCCCGCTCCTGATATTCTGGGGATTCCCTACTACCACCTAGGTCACCAGGACCCTCTTTAACTGCACAGGGCTCCCTCTGATGCCACAAGAACTCTAGGAACCTCACTGCTGCTGTGGATTCCCAATAAAAACAGCAGAACCAGAATGGGCTTTGAAGGAGCTGTGAGTTGGTCCCACTTAGTGGAACCCAGAGTTAATTTCCTCCCAGAAATAATGCGGTCATCCTGGTTATGGTTTGCACTATTGCTACTACCATCATTAAATTCAGAGGTGCTGGCCGGGCGCAGTGGCTCATGCCTGTAATCCCAGCACTTTGGGAGGCCGAGGCAGGTGGATCACCTGAAATCAGGAGTTCGAGACCAGTCTAGCCAATGTAGTGAAACCCCATCTCCAGTAAAAAACACAAAAATTAGCCGGGCATGGTCGTGCATGCCTGTAGTTCCAGCTACTCGGGAGACTGAGGCAGGAGAATTGCTTGAACCAAAGAGGTGGAGTTTGTAGTGAACCAAGATTACGCCATTGCACTCACTCCAGCCTGGGTGACAAGAGTAAGACTCCATCTCAAAAAATAATAAATAAATAAATAAATAAATAAATAAATAAATAAATAAATTCAGAGGTGCTAAATAGGACTTTGGGTTCATTCTAAAAAATTAAACTACTACAGAAGCACTATAGCTGTGGGAAAATGTGTGCTGAACTGACTTACCAGGGACCATTTGGAGTGCAGTCGACCGATATTTGAGCCCAAATAAATGAATCTTAGAATGATGTTAATGTTAACTTGATTTTTAAAAAAAGTCATTGGAGATACTGTATACATGAACTATAATACCCATCTTTTTTGCATTATTCATTTTATTTTACTTTAATTTTCAAGTTCAGGGATACAAGTGCAGGTGTGTTACTGTCTAAAGTTCAGGTATTTTACTATCTAAAATGTCAAATTTTCCTGTCCTAGATCAGACCCTAGACACCTCTTACCTGCACTATTTCAATCATTTCCTGATTTCTTAACTCTTCTTCCTGTCTCCAGTCTTTCCTCCACAAAGGTAAAGTTGTGTCATGGGGGTTTACTGTACAGATTATTTCATCACCCAGGTATTAAGCCTAGTACCCATTGGTTGTTTTTCCTGTTCCTCTCCCTCCTTTCACCCTCCAACCTCCAGTAGGCCCCACCCATCTATGTGCCCATGAGTTCTTATCATTTAGCTCCCACTTATAAGTGAGAATGTGCAGCATTTGGTTTTCTGTTCCTGCGTTAGTTTGCTAAGGGTATTGGCCTCCAGCTCCATTCATGTCTCTGCAAAGGACATGATCTTGTTCTTTTTTATGGCTGCATAGTATTCCACAGTGTATATGTAACACATTTTCATTTGTCCAGTCTATCTTTGGTGGACATTTAGGTTGATTCCAGGTCTTTGCTATATAATATCCATCTTTACCAGTACATGTATTCTCAGATGTTTTCTCTAGCACTCCAGAACAATGGACATGGCTTGCTTGTGTAGGTCATCGTATCCGTGTAACAGAATACACCCTGAGGTGGAGCTTCCAATATTTTGAGGGAGTAGTATAAATAAAGCTGACTATCTGAAGTCATTTGGTAATGTTATTGCTCTTGCACCTTTACTCCAGCCTCACTGACTTTCTTGCCATTGCTTGAAAACACCAAGGTTATGCCCACCTTAGTGTACTCCTATTGTCTGGCATGCACATCTCAAGATTTTGCTTGACTCTCCCATAGCTCCTTTTGTTCTGTTTGCAGAAAAAGCACAGCTGAGTGCTCGATTTAAAATAGCCTCATCCTGCCCAACCCATCTCATCCCTTTGTTCTGCTTCATTTTTCTTTAAAACTTATATTTATTGTAAATATATAGGTTATTTGTTTGTTTTCTGCTCCTTCAACTGTTATGTAAGGCCTATGAGGATGAAGAATTTCTCCGTCACCTTCACTGCTGAAAGTGTCCAGTATGGCATATAGTAGACATGCAATGGATATATATTTTGAAGGAATGAATGAATAAATTAGTCAGTCTTAATATTTCATCTTTTCTCTTTTCCCGGTCAGAATAGTTACACTCTCTAATTAATCTCTTCCAAGTGCAGTGTGTTGCAAAGAATAGTGCAGTGGTTAGAACAGACCCCTAAATTTGGCTAGAATTCTGGCCTCAGCACTTACTTTACTTTATGGTCTTGGACAAACTATCTCACCTCTCCAAGTCTCCATTCCTCTTCTATTGTATAGAGCTAACCAAAGAATTTTCCTCCCAGGATGTGATCATTTTTAAATGAATTCATACACATAATGTTCCTAGCGTGGTGCCTACATATTGTTTAAATATTATTAAACTCATGGTTTCATTGGTTCTAGTGTACATTTGTGTGTGTGTGTGCACATGCGCTCACGCACACACTAGTTTGCTCCTTAAATAATAAATTGCTACTCCTCTTTTAAAATGCACTTGTTGGTATGCTGGGGTGGTTGTTAACATTCTAGATTCTATATTTATAGGTGGCCATTTGCTCTACATTTTCAGCTTTATCCCCTCTGATTGCTAGTCTTGCTCAAATGTCTCATTATTTTCCATTTATTGCCTATTTTAATAAATAAAAGGTCAGGCATTTTCCCAAGCGTTGTTGGTAGAATATCAGTTGCTTTTTTTAAAAGAGGGGGAAAAAACCATTCCTAGGGCCTCACTATTGAACAAGAGCCTCCTGGGGTGGGGCTCGGGAGCATGCATTTTAAACAATGTCTAGAGGAGTCTTATATGCCCTAGAATTTGAGGAGCACCAAAGGAGGCTTCTGGATATTGGCTGCTGGTGCAGGTTTGCTTAGCTTTTGTAGGTTAGTGCACCACTGAATGAAGCCCTACTCTCCTCCCCCTCCTCATGCCACCTTTCCTCCGCAGAGGGCTGCCTGCAAGAGTTATCTGTGCTGTTTGCACCAGGTGAGCCCAGGGGACAATGCCACAACTTGCTTCACTACATGTTGGCCTTGATTGGTATTCCTGAAGTCTTTTGGGCATTTCTCTCTCACTGCTCCCTTGGTTTAGAGGAGGAAAAACTGGCTCCTTTGGTTAAAGGAGAAGAAAAAATTGTTTGGCTGAGGAGCTCCTTTTACTTCCAACACTATTTGGTGGATGAATCTACCCTCCAGGTCTGCCAGTCTTGGCATCTTTCATGAAGAAAATAACTCCAGGGAATTTCCTATCTTTGCCAAAGCTGTGCATCTAGCCCTTGTGCCTCTTAGGTGAGAGGAATTAGCAGGAGACCTCAGTATTAACCCCACTTGCCTTCTACCATCCAGCAATGTACTAAACGTCTGTCCGGCTGTCAGTTGACTGCTGAAGTCTTTCATTTTTGTTCAAATTGTGCTTTACTCCTTGTAGTTTATTGTCCACTCTTCAGCACTTTGTTAGCTTCATCCCAGGTATAATTTTCTCCTTTGTTATTGCTTCTTTGGAGAATTTTCAGTGGCTATAGGGAAAGTATGTATTTGATCTCCATTAACACTACCATCTTTCTCCAGAGAGCAGTTTTTAGAAGATAAATCTCCTGATGGAATCATTTCATTGCTGTTTATTTGTTCTCATCTCAAAGAACTAGTTACTGACCAGAAGAGGAAAGAGCTATGCAGCCTCCACTGCAGTCTCCAGAGACCTTGGGAGTCTCTGGAAGGAGTTGTTGCTGCCTGGAAGGAGCAGGAGGCCTCAGGTCAGAAGGCATGCTGCAGACCACTCGTGAGTGATTCACATCCAAAAAACTTCATATCTCCGAACCTGAAACTCACATGGAAGGGCTTTTGCCTGCAAAGACCATCTGAGAGCATCCCTGCTAGTTAGTGAAAGGTTGTGGGACAGGCAGATTTAGAACTGTTAGTAAATTTGGGAGAGTCTTAGACTCTGGTCAATACTGACATCAGGTAGTCTTATTCACAACATAACTATTACCCTTTTGAGAAATAAAAAAAATCTTGAAACAAATGAAAATGGAAATACAACATACCAAAACTTAAGCGATACGGCAAAAGCAGTTCTAAGAAGGAAGTTTATAGCAATAAAAGCCTACATTAAGAAGCAATGAGAGAGATCTCAAATAAACAACCTAACTTTACACATCAAAGAACTGGAAAAAAAGAACAGACTAATCCCAAAGTCAGCAGAAGGAAGGAAATAATATCAAAGCAGAAATAAATGAAAGACAGAGTAGAAAAACAATAGAAAAGATCAATGAAAATAAGAGTTAATTTTTTAAAAAAGATAAGCACAATGGACAAACTTTCAGCTAGACTAAGAAAAAAGAGAGAAGGTACAAATAAAATGATAAATGGAAGAAGATACATTTACAACTGATATCACAAAAATAAAAAAGGATCATAAAGACCAGGCACAGTGACTCACACCGAAAATCTCAGCACTTTAGGAAGCCAAGGTGAGCAGATCACTTGAACTCAGGAGTTCGAGACCAGCCTGGGCAACATGGCAAAACCTTGTCTCTATAAAAACTATAAAAAAGTTAGTCAGGCATGGTGGTGCTCCCCTGTGGTCCCAGCTACTCGGGAGGCTGAAGTGGGAGGATCAGGTGAGCCCAGGAAGCGGAGGTTGCAGTGAGCTGAGATCATACCACTGCACTCTAGCCCCTATATAAAAAAAAAGGAAAGAAAAAAGAAAAAAAAAGGAGCATAAGTGACTACTGTCAACAATTATATGCCAACAGTTGGATAACCTAGAAGAAATGGATAGATTCCTAGAAACATAAAACCTAGCAAGTCTGAATCATGAAGAAATAGAAAATCTGAACAGACCTATAATGAGCTAAGAAATTGAATCAGTAGGCCGGGCGTGGTGGCTGATGCCTGTAATCCGAGCACTTTGGGAGGCTGAGGTGGGCAGATCACAAGGTCAGGAGATCGAGACCATACTGGCTAACATGGTAAAACCCCGTCTCTACTAAAAATACAAAAAAAAATTAGCCGGGCATGGTGGCGGGGGCTTGTAGTTCCAGCTACTCAGGAGGCTGAGGCAGGAGAATGGCGTGAACCCAGGAGGCGGAGCTTGCAGTGAGCCGAGATCGCACCGCTGCACTCCAGCCTGAGCGACTGAGCCAGACTCCATCACAAAAAAAAAAAAAAAAAAAAAGAAATTGAATCAGTAATCAAAAACTTCTCAACAAAGAGAAGCCCAGGACCCAACAGCTTCACTGGTGAATTCTACCAAACATTTAAGGAAGAATTAATGTTAATCTTTCTCACACTCTTCCAGAAAATTGAAGGAAAGAGAAAACTTCCAAACTCACTTTAGAAGGCTATTGTTACTCTGACACCAAAATCAATAAGGACACTGCAAAAAAATTACAGACCAATATTCCTGATAAACATAGATATAAAAATCCCCAACAAAATACTAACCAAATTCAACAACACATTAAAAGAATCATACGCCATAACCAAGTGAGATTTATCCCAGAGAAAGGGTGGTTTAACATATGCAAATATGTAAGATCACATGAAGAGAATAAAGAAAAAAATTATATGACCATTTCAAAGATACAGAAAAAGCATTTGACAAAGTTTAATATCCTTCCATAATAAAAACTCTCAACAGATCAACTATAAAGGAATATACCTCAACATAATCAAGGCCATATATGACAAGCCCACAGCTAGTATCTTCCTCAATGGTGAAAAATTGAAAGCTTTTCTTCTAATATTAGGAATCCAATGAGAATGCCCACTGTTACCACTTCAGTTTAATATAGTACTGGAAGTCCTGGTAAGAACAATTAGGCAAGAAAAAGAAATAAAAGGAATCCAAGTTGGAAAAACAGAAGTAAAATTGTCTCTATTTATAGATTATATGATCACATTTCATCTATAAATCTTTAGGATTTTAGAAAATCTTAAAGACTCCACCAAAAAAAACCTGTTAGAATAGACAAATTTAGTAAAGTTAAAGGATACAAAATCAACATAGAAAAATTACAGTATTCCTAAATAGTAACAACAGACTATCCAAAAACGAAATCAAGAAAACAATCTCATTTACACTATATCCAAAAAAAAAAAAAAAATACTTAGGAATAAATTTAACCAAGGAGATGAAAGACCTGTACATTGAAAACTATAAAACACTGATGAAAGGATGAAGAAGACACAAATAAACGGAAAGATATCCCACATACATGAACTGGAAGAATTAATATCGCTAAAATGATAATTGGCACCAAAACAGTCTACAGATTCAATGCAATGCCTATCAAAATTCAATGACATTTTTCCCAGAAATAGAAAAAGAATCCTAAAATTTGTATGAAAACACAAAAGACTCCAAATAGTCAAAGAAATGTTGAGCAAAAGGAAGAAAGCTGGAGGTCTCAAACTACCTGATTTCAAATTGTATACAAAGCTATAGTAATCAAAACGGCGTAGTACTGGCATAAAAACAGATGCATAGACTAAAGGAACATATTAGAGACCCCAGAAGTAAGTTTATGCATTTATGTTCAATTGATCTTCAAGAAAGGTACCAAGAACATACAATGTTCAAGAAAGCACAGTCTCTTCAATTATTGGTACTGGGAAAACTGGATATCCACATGCAAAAGAATGAACTTAGACCCTTCTCTCACCTACAAAGAAAAATCAACTTAAAATGAAATAAAGACTTAAATGTAAGACCTGACATTATAAAACTACTCAAAGAAAACCTAAGGGAAAAGCTCCAAGATATTGGTCTGGGAGATGATATTTTGGTCATATATGACCCTCAATGCACAGGCAACATAGTGAAAAGACAGAAATGGGATTGCATCAAAATTAAGAGCTTCTGTACAGAATAGGAAACAATCAACAGAGTGAAAAGGCAACTTATGAAAGGGGAGGAAATATTTACAAACTGTACACCTGACAAGAGGTTAATATCCAAAATGTATAAGGAACTGAAACAACTCAATATTAAAAAGACAAATAATTCAATGTTAAAACAGGCAAAATACCTGAATAGATATTTCTCAAAAGAAGATATTTACAAATGGCCAACAGGTATATGAAAAAATGTTCAACATCACTAATGATCAGAGAAATGTAAATTAAAACCACAGAGAGATATCACCTCACACCTGTTAGGATAGCTATCATCAAAAAGACAAAAAATAGTAAGTGTGGGTAGGGGTGTGGAGAAGACAGGACCCATGCACACTATTGGTGGGAATGTAACTTGGCACAGCCATTATGGAAGACAGTATGGAGATTCCTCAAAACAGTAAAAACTGAACTACCATATGGTCCAGCAATTCCATTTCTGGGTATATATTCAAAGTAAATGAAATCATTATGTGAAAGAGATATCTTCATTCCCATGTTCATTGGAGCATTATTCACAATAGCCAAGATACAGAATCAACCTAAGTGTCTGTCAAGAGATAAATGGATAAAGAAAACAGGATATATCTATGCAATGGAATACCATTCAGCCTTAAAAAAGAAGGAATTCCTGTTATTTGCAACAACACGGATGAGCCTGGAGGACATTATGCTAAGTCAAATAGGCCAGGCACAGAAAGACAAATACTGCATGATCTTACTTATATGTAGAATCTAAGAAAGTTGAAATCATGGAAGTGGAGAGTAGAATGCTGGTGGCCAGGTGCTGGGGCAGAGTGGGGCTGGGATGGGAATGAGGAAATGGTTGGTCAAAGAGTACAAATTTTCAGTTAGACAGAAGGAATAAGTTCTGGAGGTCTCTTGTACAGCATGGTGACTATAGTTAATAATAATGTATTGTCTACTTGAAAATTGCTAAGAGAATAGATTTTATAATGTTCTCACCACAGAGTAAGTATGTGAATTGATAGATATGTTAATTAGCTTGGTTTAATGGTGTCACAATGTATACATATATCAAAAAATCACATTGTACACCTTGAATATATATAACTTTATTTGTCAACTATATCTTAATAAAGCTGGTGAAAAGATAAAAAGAAAAAGTAAACACACACACAGGACAACTGAAGATCACTTTTTATTTTGTAGAGACAAGAGTCTGGTTGTGTTGCCCAGGTTGGTTTCAATCTCCTGGCCTAAGTGATCTTCCTGCCTTGGCCTCCCAAAGTGCTAGGATTACAGGTGTGTGCCACCATGCCCAGCGGAATATCACTTTTACTTAGGAATATAGGTCAGAAATATTTTTTTAACTAGCAAATCAAATCTAACAATATATTAAAGAATGAATTTAACAAAATAGGATTTAATTTAGGAATTCAAGAATAGTTCGATCACTGGAAGAACATGATTTAATATGTTAAGAAATGGAAAGAGAATAAAAACATGATCATAATAACTGAAGCTACAAATTCAACCAGACACTTTTCATTCTTTAAAACTCATTTAAGATAAAGAAAAGCTTCCAAACATGTTGAAGTTTATTTCCTAGAAATCAATTACAAACATTTCAAATAAACGCAAATTATTTTCATTAAAATAGAAAAAAGAAGAATGCTGTCTACTGCCCCTAATGGTCAACAGTCATTGCAGGGAGCATAATAGATAATGTGGTAAAGCAAGAGAAATAAATATGTAGCTTAAATATGGGGGAAAACCTTTTTGATATCCTTTTCTATTTTGATTATAAATGTGCTCAGGTCCTTCAAAAGATATAATCTGAAGATAGCACATATTAGGATCATGTCTTATTACTACAAGCTGTTCCAGAAAGGCCATGGGGCTTTCTCTGTTTATGGGAACAACTGAATGTGATCAAAACTGGATGGGCCAAGTGTGTAGGGCCTGTGTTGCCGAAACATGCCTTCAAAAATAGGAGTGAAAATCCAGTCCCATGCTTACGTATCAAACATAGCATTGGCCCTCAAATTCAAACTGCTAGAGTATACTCAGATTGCTTCATTCAGCTAATTTTGGGAGTATACTAATGACCAAAGGATGTTTTACTATCAAGTGACATTTGTTAATAGAGTTCCAGACTCCAAAATGCAGTTTCCAGGATACTTGTAACAGAACGTAGGGTAACCTAATAATTCTACCATTTAGTCACAAACCTATTTAATCCAACATTTTTTCAAATTCATTTACTTAAGAAATTAGATCATTCATTACAATTAATTTGGCAAGCAAAGACAGCCAGCTGCTCAAGTGAGACCCCAAATTTTCTAACAAACTGAATAAACACTAATTTGTTTATTTATTGATATGATTATGGAATTAGCAAAATGGCCTATTCCTCAGCATGAAAAATTCAGGTCCAAATTGTTTCATTGGGGCTTATTTCTGTTACAAGTTAAATGAAAAGAGAATATATTATTCACAAATTTTTAAAAAATCGTTATGAAAAATAAAGACCATCTGAGCATAGTTTGAAACTTCTAACTGCTGGTTTTCATCTCCGTATGGCCCTTACTTTTTCTCTAATGTGGAGCCCACAGCATACTTTTAATGGCACTCGTCATTCTGAGACATTTAGTCTCAAAGTGCTTTCCCCAGATTATAGGAATATTTATTATTTATTTATTTTATTTAAAGAGACAGAGTCTTGCTCTGTTGGCCAGGCTGGAGTGTAGTAGTACAATCATAGCTTACTGCAGCCTCAAACACCGGGTCTCAAGTGATCCTCCTGCCTCAGCTTCCCGAGTAGCTGAGACTATAGGTAGGCACCACCATGCTCAGCTAAGTATTTTGTTTTTTTTAGAGATGGGGTCTTGCTGTGTTGCCCAGGCTGGTCTCAAACTGCTAGGCTCAAGAGATCCTCCTACCTAGGCCTCCCAAAGCGCTGGGATTAGAGGCATGAGCCACTGTACCCAGTCAGAATCTTATTTTTATTTATTTATTTATTTATTTTGAGACAGAGTTTCACTCTGTTGCCCAGGCTGGAGTGCAGTGGTGCAATCTCGGCTCACTGCAAACTCTGCCTCCTGGGTTCAATTGATTCTCCTTCCTCAGCCTCCCAAGTAGCTGGGATTATAGGCACACACCACCACACCTGGCTAATTTTTGCATTTTTAGTAGAGATGGGGTTTCACCATGTTGGCCAGGCTGGTCTCAAACTCCTGGCCTCAGATGATCCACCCGCCTTGGCCCCCCAAAGTGCTGGGATTATAGATGTGAGCCACCTCACCTAGCCTTTGTTTTTAATAGGATAAATTTTCATGAAGACTTTATATTGTATACCCTCTATACACATTTCCACTATTTGCTATAGCTTTTCAGAATTTCAGGAGAATGCTAAATAAGTTAAGCTTTATTGTTTTCTTATCATTTACATTTAAAGCACATTAATTTACAGAAATGACACACTTTGCTCAAAAAAATATTTTTTGTGCCTCTGAGGAAAGGGAAATGCTTATTTTTATAAAGAGAAGGCACAGTACTAAAGAATATTTCAAACTTCTTTTCAATGCTTCTAACTCCCTGCTTTCCTTGAGACAAAGACAGACTTACCTGTTCAGAGATAGAGGGGGCAAATAATAGGTTCACATTTGGTTCTTTCTCACTCTTGCTGCAGATTCATTTCTCTTCTAGCTCACTGCCAAGCCACGAACAGTGAGCTACACAGTGAGTGTACCAGGGAAGGGCCTAGGGCTGCTGCTAGGAGCCCAAAGCACTGTGCAGTGGATAGGTCTTGAGGAAAGCTAGGATTCTCCATATGACTGGAGAGACAAGTATCTTAATCTCAAATTAGAGCAAATGGGTGCAAAAGCTCTAGATTTGTGGTAGGACAGGAATATAGGAAGATCTAATCCAACTCAGCACACTACAGGCCTTATGTTTGGGGATAACTATTTGATGTTGTTCTTTCAGCCTGTTAAATATAGTATTCCCCTTCAAAGAATCAGTATGTCAGTATGTTCAGCTTTCTTATTCTTTGTTCTCCATTTTAAAGTTTAACTTCCTGGTTCTCTTTGTCCCCTTGCCTTTGGTTTCAGTAAACAACTTTCCTGCCAGTTCTAATCAGTAGTTCACATCTATTCCCCTGGTCACCAGCTTTAACTTGAGTCACCCCTGGTCACCTGCTTTGTCCTGACTCATCCTGAGTCAGGTGTTCTGTAACCGCCTTTCCCACCAAACCGCTCACCCTGACACTCCGGCTCGTACCCCTGCTCTCTTTAAAATAGACAATGGGAATTACCTTAGACTGTGCGGTCTAACCCTAGCCAATAGGGGAACAACACAGCAGTAGGAGCTAACTGTGTTAGGAATAAAAACCCCTTCCCCTCCCTTGTTCAGGTGTGCTCTTGCCATTGCTCCATCCACAAGTTGTGTCCTTCTATAGAAGTAAAAATTGCCTTGCTGAGAAAATTAACTTTATGTTTGCGTGCTATTTCTTTGGCAGTACTGAAAATTTATTTATAACAAGTCTCATATGGCTCTTATGTCATTTCTTTCCCAAATTTATTAGAAGGCCAGAAGAAGTATATTTATGTTGGCACAGGCCCACCCCAACCCCCACACAATCACCAAATCATCCACTTTGTCGTCCTGAAGACTCCAAATTAAAAGACTACTGGAAATTATATCTCTGCATTTAACCTTAAATAACACTGGCCAAGTGGGGCGGCCAGGGGGAATAGATTATTGAAATTCTGAGTAAGCATCTAAATTCAACACTAGATGTCTCTATCCTGACATTTTGAATTATACATTAAACCTTTTTTTTCTGTTTTATATTCTTCCTAAAAATCTAGGAATAAATGCCAAATATTTCACCCTAGATTATCGTTAGCCAGGTGACTTTTTTTTTTGGAATGCTTCTCCTTGCCATTCGTCTCATCTCTGAGAACATAAAGTCTGAATCACTGCAACCATGTAATGTTCTAGAGCAAGGGTTCTCAATCTTGGTTACACATTAAAATAGCTTGGCAAACTTTTAAGAAATACTGTGCCTGAATCTCCCCCAAAGATCAGATTTAAATGGTAGATGATAGAGTGTGGACAGAAGTATTTGTTTAAAGTTCTGTAAACCAAAATTAAAATTCTAAGACCCCTCCTCCACCCCCAACTATCTGAATGTGATATGGCTCCTTCACATCGTGGGATGTGAGAGACCAAGAAAATTAGTGACACGGACACCATGGAGTGGTTTCAAGAGGTCGAAAGTTTAATAGGCAAGAAAGAAGAAAACAGCTCCCCTGTACAGAAGGAGGGGGGCTCCAAATGCAAAAACCCCACGTGCAGCGGAAAGCAGTCAGTTATATCGGGAGGCTGGAGGAGGCGGTGTCTGATTTACATAGGGCCCAGGGGATTGGTTTGACCAGGTGTGTCATTCACGTAGCCAGCAAAAAAACTGGCCCTACCACCCCAGCCTTTTAATATGCAAATGCGGGTTGCGATGATGTCTTGCACATGTGGCTTTATCTGGAAGTTACCATGACACCTGGCACACATGGTGACAAGGGAAAGAGGGCAGGAGACACCACATTGAATGTACCTGGCTTCCAGCTGCCAGCATTTGCATATCAGTGTTTGTCAGTCTGGTTTTTCAAGTCGCTTTCTGTTAGAAAAGAAATGCTTTTGGGGTTGCTTTTCATTAAAGGGAAATTCCACTGAGAACTTTCACCCTTTCTAGCTGCCTAAAAATTATTTCTAAATAACTCTCATACTATTTTCTCCATCAGGGGAAGGAAACTTAACTGATGTTAGAGGGTGTTGGATGACAATTCTTTCTGGCTATTTTCTGCTGAAAAAGGGGCATCATGTTAGGGACAGCAGTTGGGCCCCCGCCTGAGGTTGATCTAAGAGTTCTCAGAAGAATGGTGTGTCCATGTGTGGTTCTGTCTGCAGCACCATTTGGAGTTTGATTGCTTCTAGATGAAAAGAGATAAATTTTACAAGAAGGTTTAAAATGTAGAGTTAGGACATGAATATTAATATAACCACTGTTGGCTGGGTACGGTGGCTCACACCTGTAATCCCAGCACTTTTGGGAGGCCAACGCGGGCAGATCACCTGAGGTCAGCAGTTCGAGACCACCCTGGCCAACATGGAGAAACCCCGTCTCTACCAAAAATACAAAAAAAAAATTAAAATAAAAATAAATTAGCCAGGCATGGTGGTATGCACCTGAAGTCCCAGCTACTTGGGAGAATTGATTGATCCCAGAAGGCAGAGGTTGCAGTGAGCCAAGATCATGCAACTGCACTCCAACCTGGGTGACAGGGCAAGAATCTGTCTTTGAAGAAAAAAAAAAAAAAAAAAAATTACCACTGTTAGTGGAAGTCTTATAGACCCTAACAATGACAATAGAGTTTGATACCTGTTACAGCAATGGATTGTAATACTGGTTTGTCTCCACTAGATGTCGCTGTACATTACCAGAAACGTTAATATAAAAGTAATATTTTCCTTGAGAAAAGCATGTACTTCCCCCTTGACTTGCCAGTAGAGAATAATTTTAGGCTTAGGCCATTTTGTAACTTGCAATATGATTGGAAGAAATACATTATTGGGTGGCTACAATAACTTTAGTGTTAATCTTGATAATTCTTTTCCTTTAATTACTAAACTCTTTCATGACTGAATTTCACAGACCCTCTTACAACATACTCAAACTTTCTGACCTGTTCTAAACACCCTTCCTTTAAACAATCAGTTATTTTCAGCTGCAGTGAGGATCTGACTTAGGAGCAACATAACACCCCTCCATGTGAGGTCAAATCCTGAGTTAAATTTTGGAAAATTTCTGTATACCTGTCAGGGTCTTTAGAAAGTCGGCCTAAGTCTCCCTTTATTTACCTAAGGTCCTGTAATAAGAAGGGAACTTCAAGGGGCCCCAAATAAGGGGGATCCTCAGATGGTTCCCCTGGAAGTTGCTTCTCTAATTTGGGGGAATTAATCTCTTTGGGCCTGCCCAATGTGATTGCTAAAAGAGCTGGGTTGATCTTACAACACTTGAAAAGGTTTAGTAAAAATGCCATGCCCTTGTGCAAAAAAAAAAAAAAAAAAAAAAAAGCCGCTTTTCAAAGTTCTGAGATTAAAGAAGTTCCAGTGTTTAAGAGTGCAACTCCAGAGGGGTCAAGCTGAAGATAATCTGCTACCCATCTAGAAAAAGAAGTGAGAGAAGGCATCCCTCTAGTCTCCTTCCTTTCTGTAAGTGACCCAGGGTGGAGAAGAAGACAGTGGGAGCATCCCCTCAACTGTTTTCCCTCCCTGGTTCCTGGTTCCCGGCACCCTGTTAAATGTGCCACCCATGGTTGTAGGCATGACCCTCCAAGCCATGGCACCAGAGAAACTAAGCGTTGGGGGCTAGTCATGCTCACCCAAGTAGCTCTAGTCCTCTGCTTATGATTTCCCTTTGACTTCCTAGACTTGGTGACCTGTGTACCTCCCTAAAAAAAAATGGATCTTGGGAAAGACTACATGAAAGGTAAGGCCCCTTGAACGGAGGGAATGTGGTAGATTGCCTGCTATTATAGCCCGTGCTAAAGCATTTACCCTGAGAAAAATGGTTCCGGTTAACTTCCGGACTTAAAATCCCTTTACTAATTAAGTACTGTCTTAATCAGAGACAGAGTAGGGGCCGTGGGGGCCTAATGGTGATTTTCCTGCTGATGGGAGAGTATTGGGACCAAAATTTGGCTGCGGAGGACATATTACTCCTAACTGTTGAAGGCAGAATTTTCTCATTCACAGGAGCAGCATGAAGCCTGGTTTCCAGTAGAAAGGTGCAAAAAGGAAAAATTGGGAAGCTGCAGTGTACCACAGAGCACCAGCAGTGTGTCTTACAAAGAGGATCTCTATTTCCACTATGTAATGCTGCTGGCTTAGAAATACCATGTGCTGGGCCGGGCATGGTGGCTCACACCTGTAATCCCAGCACTTTGGAAGACCAAGGTAGGCGATCACCTGAGGTCGGGAGTACAAGACCAGCCTGGCCAACGTGGAGAAACTTCATCTCTATTAAAAATCCAAAATTAGCCAGGCATGGTGGCACCTGCCTGTAATCCCAGCTACTTGGGAGGCTGAGGCAGGAGAATTGCTTGAACTCGGGTGGCGGAGGTTGTGGTGAGCTGAGATTGCGCCAATGCACTCCAGCCTTGGCAACAAAAGTGAAACTCCATCTCCAAAGGAAAAAAAAGAGAGAAAGAAAAACAGGAATACCATGAGGAATATTAGCAAAAAAATATATTAGCAAGGAATATTAGTGATAAAAAAGAAATATCAAGAGGAATATTAGTGAGTGACCTCACTGTGAGGGGAGGGGAGACCTCTGTTCCTAGATTACAACAGCATTTCCCTGAGCTATATCCATGGTTACTATAGCATTTCCTGATTTTGCCTGACGGATTACTTCTTCCCTAGGCTGTAAAAATTCCCACACATTTGACACACAGAGAGAATAAGAGACATAACGACCACTGATAGAAAAAGAAGGCAAGTTTTGGCCTGGCATGGTGGCTCACACCTGTAATCCCAGCACTTTGGGAGGCCGAGGTAGGTGGATCACCTGAGGTTAGGAGTACAACACTAGCCTGGCCAACATGGAGAAGCCCTGTCTCTACTAAAAATACAAACATTAGCCAGGCATGGTGGCCGGCGCCTGTACTCCCAGCTAGGCTGAGGCAGAAGAATCACTCGAACCTGAGAGGCGGAGGTTGCGGTGAGCTGAGATCGTGCCATTGCACTCCAGCCTGGGCAACAGGAATGAAACTCTGTCTCAAATAAATAAATAAATAAATAAAATAAAATAAAAAGAAGTAAAGTTTTGCAACAGGATAGCTGGGGATCTTTTACCAACACCCAGAGCAGGCTGTCAGAGGCTGGGTCCAGTCCAGAAGCCTTTGAATAACACCAGGGTGTGCCCCAGCCAGAAACTCTCAGTTATTTCAGAACCTTTCCTGGCCTTGCACAATGGAAATGTGTGTTCCCCTGATGTCCTGCACATGTGACTTTACCTGGAGGCTGCCATGACACCTGGCACACATGGCGACAAGGAAAAGAGGGCAGGAGACACCATATTGAACGTACCCAGCTTCCAGCCAACAGCATGTGCGTATCAACGCTTGCTGGCCTGGTTTTTCAAGCCACTTTCTGTTAGAAAAGAAATGTATTGGGGGTTGCTTTTCATTAAAGAAAAATTCCACTGAGAACTTTCACCCTTTCTAGTTGCCTAAATATTACTTCTTAATAACTCCTGTATTGGATGGACCCCTCCTCTCTGCCAAGGACATGCCAAAGTTAACCTGAAGTACTAATTTAGACCATGATGAGAAGGGGGTAGTCAGACGTGCCTCGTTATACACTCTTCCCTTTTGGAATTCAAGAAAAGCTGACCAGCATTAACATCAACACAGACCTTAAGTCCGATAAGAAACATTTACAATGTATTTGCCCGGAGCCTGCTACCAGAGGCTTCATCTGCATGATAAAACTTTGGTCTCCACAAATCCTTGTCATCACAACTTAGACATTCCTTTCTATTGATTCTAGGTTGTTAGAAAATAATGAACTGTTTCAAACAATCGCCAACCAGAAAATTTTTAAATCTACCTATAATCTGGAAGGCCCCCACTACCTTGCTTCAAGTTGCCCCACCTTTCCAGATTGAACCAATGTACATATTCCATTGTAATATTACAGGTTGTATTGATGTGCATGTCTCCCTAAAAAGTATAAAAGCAAGCTGTACCCCAACCACCTTGGGCACATGTCATCGAGACCTCTTGAGGCCTTGTCATGGGCGTATCCTTAACCTTGGCAAAATAAACTTTCTAAATTGGTTGAGACCTGTCTCAGATACTTTTGAGTTTGCAGTTCATTGGGTGGCTCTGATGTGACGCAATGACTGAAACCCTCAATATTGGTGGTAAATGGCTGCTAAACTTAAGTATACATTCTAGTCATCAATGAGGTCCTCAACAGACCTACTGTCAGATTGGAAAAACAAACACTGTTTTTCCTTGTACTACACTCACACTCAGTACACTTCTGTGACCAGGTGTGTGGGGCTTTCCCACACTGATCACTTCTCTGACACCAGCTGGGTGTCCTACAATGCAATTCAATTCTGACACTAACTGGAGTCTGTGCAGCCCCCACAGGTTTAGGGTCCAGTCCCACACAACTGTCGCCCAGTTCAGATGACAATTCCAAGTAGTAGGTCCCTGGATTACCCATAATTTCTCTCTGATTTGGCTACAAATCAGAGGTTCCCACCACCCCCTTCTTGGGTTCAATAATTTGCTAGAGCAGCTCACAGAACCCATGAAAATAGTTTATTTACGACTGCCAATTTATTACCAAGGAAATTTTGTTTGTTTGTTTGTTCGTTATTTACTTATTTTTGGGAGACAGGGTCTTGCTCTGTCACCCAGGCTGGAGTTCACTGGTGTGACTATAACTCACTGCAGCCTTGAATTCCCAGGCTTAAGCAATCCTCTTACCTCAGCCTCCTGAGTGGCTAGGATTACAGTGCATGCCGCTGTGCCCAGCTAATTTTTTATTTTATTTTTGTAGTGACGCAGTCTCACAATGTTGCCCAAGCTAGTCTAGAACTCCTGGGATCAAGTGATCCTCCCACTTTGCTCTTCCAAAGTGCTGAGATTACAGGTATGAGCCACCACACCCAGCCACAGAGGACATTTTAAATGATATAAATCAACAGCCAGAAAAAGAGACACAAAGAGTCCAATCTAGAAGGGTCCCAAGCACAAGAGCTTTTGTCCCAGCAATGTCAGGGTGTGCCACCTTCTGAGCATATTGACATGTTTGCCAACCACATAAAACTCTCCAAACCCCATGGTTCAGGAAGTTTTATGGAAGCTTCATCACATAGGCAGAATCAATTACTACCTCAAATCTCCAGCCACCCTCCCTTTCCCGGAGGATGGGGTTGGGACTGAAAGTTTCAAGCCTCTAACCATGGCTTGGTCTTTCTGGAGACCAGCCCCCATCCAGGAGCCTACCAAGAGGCACCTCATTCGAACAAAGACACTCCTATCACCCAAGAAATTCCAAGGGATTAGAAGCTCTATGCCAGGAACTGGGTCAAAGACTTATTAGAACAAAAGATACACTTAGCACCCTTATTGCTCAGGAAATTACAAGTGCTTTAGGAGCTCTGTGACAGTAACTGGGGCAGAGAACAAATTTATACATTTTTCATTATGTCATACCTACTCAATCAAAATTTCTGGTATGAACCCCGAAATCCATATTTTTAAGTGATCGAACTGAGACATGCCCCAGCATTTAAGAGTCACCAGACTGATTTCCACTTTAATCTATCCTCCATGATCTTTTCAGACATGCTGCATCACACCTTCTCTTGGATCTCTAATTCAAGTCCCAATCTCTTCATATCTAGATTATTCTAATAAGACAGTGTTTTCCCTCCTTCAACTCCTCTTGAATGCTGCCACAAGATTTGCTCCAAAAATATGACTTTACTGCAGATATTTTGACAGAGGATACATTTTGCCACTGTGCGACATAAAAGGATCCTATCAAAGTCACTTTTTATAAAACAGTTTAATACTAAGTACAGAACTTTACCAGGCAGTCCTGCCCCAGTCCATTTCTAACCTTCAACAAATTGGCTCAGAGTCTTCTCCCAGCTGTCCCTTATTCCTCACTCAGACCCATCACTCCTTCCCTAATTCCATTTGGAGCCACCTCATTCCCCACTCTTGCCCCTGACCACCACCCCAGGGATACAAATCAGCAATCATGTGAGGCTCAGGGATGGAGTGAGGATTGACATTTTGTAGATTATCAGTGACCTAAAACCCTAACATTTGTGATTTTTCCCCCTAGATTACACCAACGGCCCCCCTTCCACCAATATCCAAGGTTCAGACTCCACATGTCCTATCAAAGTCACCTGTGGTCCAAGGAATAATTCCAGGGGAACATCTGCCATTGTTTGAGGGGTAAAACAAGTCATAGTATGAGGGATATCTGGTCACAGAAATAGAAAGGGCCATTTTCCAAAGGGAGAAGCTCGGGGAGCATGTGAACTCAAGCCAATGACAACGCCAACCATTGCTGCAGAAAGCTGTGTAAGTGATAGCTTAGTTCAACTGCTTGCACAGGATTCACTCAGGTTTCTCACTGCAGGGAGCCCTGTGTTCCTGTGGGCCTCACTCTCTGGTCCAGCAAGAACAGCATCTGGCACTCCTGAGGCAACTGTTCCATGTCTCAAATGCCCTGGCTGCTTGTGGATTAGCCCCAGCTCCTGCGGCAGCCTGATGATTTTGCTGGCTCTGTTTACTTCTCAGACTCACCCCCTACCGCATGCAGACTTCCTTTAGGTCATATTGAATGGGATTAGTGAGAGAAGGCATCCTTGCCTTGTGCTAGTTTTCAAGGGAAATGCTTCCAGCTTTTGCCTATTCAGTACAATGTTAGCTGTGGGTTCGTCATAGATGGCTCTTATTATTTTGAAGTATGTTCCTTCACTGCCTAGTTTATTGAGAGTTTTTAACACGAAGGATGTTGAATCTTATCAAAAGTATTTCTGCATCTATTGAGATAATCATGTGGTTTTTGTCTTTAGTTCTGTTTATGTGATGGATCACATTTATTGATTTGCGTATGTTGAACCAAACTTGCATCCCAGGGATAAAGCCTACTTGATCGTGGTGGATTAGCTTTTTGAGGTGCTGCTGGATTTGGTTTGCCAGTATTTGGTTGAGGATTTTTGCATCTATATTCATCAAGGACAGTGGCATCTATCCTTGTTGGGGGAGGCATCTATCCTCAATGTTTGGGAATAGTTTCAGTAGGAATGGTACCAGCTCTTCTTTGTACATCTGGTAGAATTTGGCTGTGAGTCCATCCAGTTCTGGGCTTTTTTTGGTTGGTAGATTATTTCTTACTGATTCAATTTCAGAACTTGTTATTGGTCTGCTCAGGGATTCAATTTTTTCCTGATTAATCTTGGAAGCATGTATGTGTCCAGGAATTTATCTGTTTCTTCTAGATTTTCTAGTTTGTGTTCACAGGGGTGTTCGTAGTAGTTGCGGATGGTTTTATTTGTATTTATGTGGGGTCAGTAATAACATCCCTTTGTCATTTCTAAGTATGTTTATTTGGATCTTCTCTCTTTTCTTTATTAGTCTAGCTACTGGTCTATCTTATTAATTTTTTCAAGTGTCTGACTCCTGGATTCGTTGATCTTTTGTATGCTTTGTCGTGTTTCAATTTCCTTCAGTTCTGCTCCGATTTTGGTTGTTTCTTGCTTTCTGCTAGCTTTGGGGTTGGTTTGCTCTAGCTTCTTTAGTTCTTTTAGCTGTGATGTTGTTTATTTGAGATCTTTCTAACTTTTTTATGTGGGTGTTTAGTGCTACAAATTTCTCTCTTAACAATGCCTTAGCAGTGTCCTAGAGATTCTGATATTGTACCTTTGTTCTCATTAGTTTCAAAGAACTTCTTGATTTCTGCCTTAATTTTATTATTGACACAAAACTATTAAGGACCATTTTTAAAAATTTTTTCCTGTAATTGTATGGTTTTGAGCAATTTTCTTTGTATTGAATTCTGTTTTTATTGTGCTGTGGTCTGAGAGTGTAGTTGGTGTGATTTCAGGTTTTTGTTTTTAATTTGCTGAGGATTGTTTTATGTCCAATTGTGTGGTTGGTTTTAGAGGAAGACATACATGCAAGCCAAAAAGCATATAGAAAATGCTCAATATTACTAATCATTAGAGAAATAGCAAAGACATGGAATCAACCTAAATGTCCATCAACAGTAGACTGGATAAAGAAAATATGATACACAGGCTGGGCGCAGTGGCTCATGCCTGTAATCCTAGCACTTTGGGAGGCTAAGGTGGGAAGATCACCTGAGGTCAAGTGTTCAAGACCAGCCTGGCCAACATGGTGAAATCCTGTCTCTACTAAAAATACAGAAGTTAGCCAGGCATGGTGGTGGGTGCCTGTAATTCCAGCTACTCAGGAGGCTGAGAAAGGAGAATCGCTTGAACCTGGGAGGCGGAGGTTGCAGTGAGCCGAGATCATGCCACTGCACTCCAGCCTGGACAACAGGAGAGACTATAAAAAATATATCTATATATATAAAATACATATACACCATAAATATGATACATATACACCACAGAATAGTATGCAGCCATAAAAAAGAACAAGATCATGTCCTTTGCAGCAACATGGATGGAGCTGGAGACCATTAGCAAACTAACACAGGAACAGAAGACCAAATACTGCATATTCTCACTTATAAGTGGAAGCTAAATAACGAGAACTCATGAACACAAAGAGGGGAACAACAGACACTGGGGCTTTCTTGAGCATAAAGGGTGGAAAGTGGGGGAGGATCAGAAAAAATGCCTATTGGGTACTGTATGTTTAGTACGTGGGTGGCAAAATAATCTGTACATCAAACACCCATGACACAAGTTTACCTATATAACAAACCTACACATGTACCCCTGAACATAAAAGCTAGAAGGAAAAATGCAGGTTATATTGTCTCACTCCCTGGGGTAGTGGCCTCCTCTGCCTCTCCTTCACGCATTTCCTTTACGACATAGAACTTTCCAAATTTGCATGATTCTTGTATTTGCTCTCTGTAATGCCACCTATTCCTCTCATTTCCCTCTACAGAGCCTTCACGTCATGTATCTTCTCATTAATGCTTTTCTGATCTGTATTCTCACCCAAATTTCTTCACTACTTCCTCTTGGCAGAGTAATCTGAGTAAGAATAAAATAGATGTAATCTAGTAGTCTTTCTTATGCTGATGAGGGTTGTATGATTGAAGCACATTTTATCATTCTAACATAATAGGAGGAAGAGTCATCATCTGCTGACACAACACAAAGTCTGTCAGCAAGGGATTGAGAAGAGTGAACAGTCTGTTCTGTTATAATTAAAGCATACTGTAGAGCATTTCATACCATAGTTTAATGTTGCAAATGCAGCATAAATTCTGTGAGCACAGGCAGTAAGAGAAGCATATTTTTATCTAAAGTACATTAATGCTATTTCCCAAGTAATTGTCAAGGGTTATAAAACTCCAAAATTATCAGACAGATTGACTGCAGCATATTAGTCATTAAGAAATTTCTTCATTATAAGTGAAATTCATTATTAGATCCCACAATAATTGATCTATGACATTCTATAATTAAGCAGCACATGGGATGATGATAATACAGAGTCAGTATATTAGATGTAAATTATCATGCACAGTACAATTCCCCACCATAACAACTTAAAATTTCAACAACTTGAAAACAAACTGCAAGTAGGTTGAAAACTACAGTGATTCTTAATGATGTTCAGTTCTTAATAAACTTTGAGAAAAGAGAATGAAATGAAACATCTTCCATTGCTCTTACCTGGTACAGAGTAGTTACTAAATAATTATTTTTCACATAATGTCTTGAACCTCATGTTAGCTAGCCTTACCATCATTTCATTCTCCCTGGAATAGTATTATGAGCCTTCTCTCTTTCTGGAGCTGAAACTAACTCTTCAAGAACAGATTACCTACTTTTTTCCTAGTTAACTCCCTTTTTGGACATTGAGCAATCATAGGTAAACTGTCTTTTCAGTTCTGCCTGTAATTATACAGCTTTAGGCAAGTTTTCTGGTTTTCATATATTAAACAAGAAGGTTCAACTGGAAGGTCATAACTCTAAAGCTTTAGTGTGCTACACCTTACATTATTTTGATACATATCAGGAGGTACCATGCACATCTACCTTTCTTAGCCCTCTCTATCTCTTCCTTTTTCCTCTTACCCTTCACTCTCATGCCCTTTCTTCCCATTTTCCCCTACTCCCAAAATGGATAAAGCTAAATTTTTAACATATACCAATACAGACCCTCGGGGGCCCTGAGTTCTTCTGGGCATGAGCTCTAAGAAAGAGACCAGAATTCCTGCTCTTATTCCTAAGATAACTTTTATAAAATCAAGAATTTGCCCAGGAGTGATGATCATTAATGGGATAATGGTGGGAGGGGTATGGGTTGTAAAGAGGAAGATGGAAGGTGATAAATGCGAACTTGGGAGACAATTTGACTGAACTATAGTGCAGATCCTTGGAAAGCAGGAGAGCACTGGTTACCTCTGGCAGGTTGCCCAAGCGTCAGTGAAAACTAGGAGACAAAGCAAAGTTATTTTATAGAAATTCAATTTAATGAACTTCATGACTTTGCTTAGAGCCAGCTGTAATCACATCCATTCATGTCTGTTCAAAGTTAAGCACATTCCAAGACTGTTATCAAAAAGGTTAGAGATAGCAAGTGTTGGAGAGGACATGGAGGAACAGGAACCCTTGCATGCTGATGGTGGAAATGTTCAACTGGTACAGCCATTATGGAAAATAGCATGGAGCTTCCTCAAAAAATGTAAAAATAGAGCTACCACATGATCCAGCAATTCCATTTCTGGGTGTATATCCAAAGTAAATGAAACCAGTATGTCAAAGGGAGATCTTCACTCCCATGTTCACTGAAGCATTATTCACAATAGCCAAGATATGGAATCAACCTAAGTGTCCATCAGCAGATGGATGGATAAAGAAAACATGATATATATACACAATGGAATACTATTCAACCTCAAAAAAGAAGCAAATTCTGTCGTTTGGGACAACACAAGTGACCCTGGAAGACGCTATGCTGAGTAAAATAGGCCAAGCACAGAAAGGCAAATTCTGCATGATCTCACTTATATGTAGAATCTAAAAAGCTGAGCTCATAGAAACAAAGAGTAGAATAGTGGCTACTGAGGCTGAGGTTGAGGATTTGGGGGAGATGTTGGCTTAAGGAAACAAAATTTAAGTTAGACAGGAGGAATAAGTTCAGAAGACTATCGTACAGCATGGCGATTATACACTTGACCGTTGAACAACATGGGAGTTGGGGCACCAACCCCACTTGCAGTCAGAAATCCATGTATAACTTTTGACTCTTCAAAAACGTAACTACTAATATCTCACTGTTGACCAGAAGCCTTGCCCATGACAAACAGTTAACACATATTTTGTATGTTACATGTGTGATATACTATATTCTAAAATAAAGTAAGCTAGAGAAAAGAAAATGTTATTAAGAATATTATAAGGAAGAAATGGAAGTGGATCATCATAACGGTCTTCATCTTCCTCATCTTCATGTTGAGAAGGCTGAGGAGGAAGAGGAGGGGTTGGTCTTGCTGTCTCAGGGGTGACACAGGAAGAAGAAAATAGTCATGTAAGTGGACCCACGCAGTTCAAACCTCTGTTGTTCAAGGGTGAACTGTAGTAATAACAATGTATTGTATACTTGGAAATTGCTAAGAGAGAACATCATAAATAATCCTACCACAAAAAATGATAAATTGTGAGGTGATGAATATATTAGTTTGATTTAATTATTTCACAGCATATACATGTATCAAAATATCATGTTGCACACCATAAATGTATACAATTTTTATTTGTAAAGTTAAAAAAAGTAAAAATAAATTTTAAAAAAGAAGTTAAATACATTCAGCAAGTAATGATATTCTGTAAGATAGGGCTAAGTTATTTCTTCTCATTTAAAAGGAGGATTATCTGCAAAAAGCAAATGATAAATACCCGCAGTCCTTAAATACACATAATTATCAAAAATATACAATAAATTAAGAAATGTTTATTTGCTCTGTTGAACGCCCCAAAATATCAATATTTAATAAATCAAAGCTAAATTTATTAGAACTTTCTGCCAAGAAAGAATACATCCTTGACAGTCTTGGCAGCACCTCATAAGGGGAATCAGAAATGGAATATTTATAGGGCTCTGAGGTCTGAGCCCAAGTGTTTTAAAACAGGCCTTTCAAGGAATATATATATTCTCTGCCTTGAAAGACCTGTTTTATATATAGGGAAATATATATGTATTTCTATAATGTATCAATACAAAGTTAATTATATGTATAATATACAAAAATTGTTTATGTATTTAATGATACATAAAAATGTTTATATGTAAATATATATGTTTATATAGTAGTTTAAGTTGGCAGTCACAGCAACTTGAATTGGTAAACTGTGGTTAAAAAGCAAGGGTTTGCCCAGATAAGCAATGTATTGTCTCCAATAAATTGGTCTGTGAATTTTGGAATTCAATGTATTGTCTCCAATTAATTGGTCTTGGGATTTCCAGAAGCACAGAGTAAAATTACTTATTGGTGTGCAACCTTATATTTTCTGAATAGGTGTTTTCAGGAACAAAAAAACAAAGTCATGTTGACATGGGTAGTTTTCTTAGTCCATTTTTTTCTTGCTGTAACAGAATGCCACAGACTGGGTAAATTATAAAGAAGAGATATTTATTTCTTACAGTTCTGGAGGCTGGGAAGGCCAGGGTTCAGGGGTTGCATCTGGTGAGGGCCTTCATGCTGATGGCAACTCTCTGCAGAGTCCCAAGGTGGCACAGGCCACCATATGGTGAGGAAGTAAGAGTGTGCCAGCTCAGGTCTCTCTTCCTCTTCTTATAAAGCCACCAGCCCCATCATGGAGGCTTCATCCTTCATCCTGATGGCCTTATCTAATTCTAATTACCTCCCATTGGTTCTACTTCTTAATACTGTTACAATGAGGATTAAGTTTACAACACATAAATTTGGAAGGAACATATTCAAACGATAGCAGTGGCCTATAGTCTTTTATAAGAATCGACATACTTGTAAGGTATTTGCCCTTGTTAGAATTAATGAGTATACAAGGTGAAGAGAAGACATGGAGAATCTAAGAATGGCTGAATTGTTCCACGTAAGAGCAAGCATGGAGATACTCAAATAAGAAATAAGGGAACTGGAGAAAGTAGGAAGAGCTTGGCAAACTGAGTACTGGGGAGAGAAGAGAACTAATTTGGTGGTATAAAGGAGAATGTACAAAAGAGACAATAAGACAGGAAAGAGAAAGGACATGAGAGCATCTGTGAAGATTGGAACTGTGGGGAGAGGAAGAGTTATCTAAATGTGAGTACTAGGAAGTTTTTTTGGGTGTATGTGCATCGTGCAATATTAATTCCCTGCTCCTAAATCCTCAAGAACTGTTTGGTAAAGACTTACATGAAAGTCCAGTTTGTGCTTCTTTTAGATGCGTAACCATTCAGAGATTGGCTTCCAGGGGAACTGGGACATTTAGGTTGTTCTTTAAAAACAGGAAAGGTTGCCTGTACATTCCAAGTCATTCTTCAATAAATAACATGTCAACTGGCAGATTCTAAGATTACCCTGAGATGAAATTTGATGTCTAAAGTTAGAAACTTTGATCATAGTTATCAGTATAACCAGTCAAGAAGAAAAGAGACCTCAAATAGTAGGGGAAATAAAATGGGCAAAATAAAGTAAAGTTATTATATCCAGGCAGTGAAAACATTAGAGAAAAACCAAAATAACAGGTCAAAATCAGAAAGGAAGAATTATATGTTTGAAAGAGTAGCCAAAGATTAAAATAGAATCAACATTGTAAATGTCAAGTGGAAGCTATTTCCACAGCAAAAAGATATTGGGAGAAATACGAAAGGTGAAAGAAAAAGGAAAAGAGAATAATGATAATAGTTTTGTGTCTTGAAAGCCTATTTATAGATGCCATAGTAAGTGGCTTACTTGGCATTTTATTTTACTGATAATTAAAAGCAACCATTTGCAGTAAATGTTATTTTTCAGATGAAAGAAAAACCCAGAGTCACTTGCCTAATGACATATAACTTGTCAGTAACAGAGTTAGAGTTTGAACACAGGTATATCTCATTCTTTTTATTTACTTTTTATTTTTTTGAGATGGAGTCTCACTCTGTCACCAGGCTGGAGTGCAGTGGTGTGATATCGGCCCACTGCAACCTCCACCTCCTGGGTTCAAGCAATTCCCGTGCCTCAGCCTCCCGAGTAGCTGGGATTACAGGCACACACCACCATACCCAGCTAATTTTTGTATTTTAAGTAGAGACGGGGTTTCACCATGTTGGCCAGGCTGATCTCGAACTCCTGACTTCGTGATCCGTCCGCCTCAGCCTCCCAATGTGCTCGGGTTACAGGCGTGAGCCACCATGCCTGGCCAGGTATATGTCATTCTAAAGCTTATATTCTTCATTATTTGTGGTCTATACTGCTGGTTATTATAGACCACAAATCTGGTGTGTTATTATAGAAATACATGCATGAAGTTTACCACCATTAGTTACAGATTCTGATGGGAGAAAAAAATTTCCTTAATGCAGAATGTCAGACACCACTATACTGACAGAAGGTTAACTAAGGCTCATGTGAACCCACAGTCCTATGCATCAACCAAAACGTAAAAGTAGTCTGAATAAACTCCCATCCCACAACTGCCTGATGTGTGAAAAGAAACCCTTTTATTTATTTATTTATTTAGTTAGTTAGTTAGTTAGTTAGTTTTGGGGGGAGAGGGGCTTAAAAAACAAACCTTATTCCAAATTATCAAAAAAAAAGAGTATTAACTCTGAAACATTTAACAGATTTCATTTAAACTCATATGGTCATAAAACTCAAACTATCAAACAAAAATAGCGTTGTGCGCTTAACCACTTTCAATAACGAACCTTCGAGACTCCCACACAATTTGGGAGCCATTAGGCAACACATATTTAATATTAAGCAAATACAGCATTCAAAACTAAAAATCTTCAAATTTCAAGAGAATGCCTGTTCAAGTCTTTGATACACATTTGCACAAGAGAAAAGAAATATTTTAATTTAAAAGAAACCAAGTCTGAGTGCTTACCCTTTCTTCACATGTAATCTCCTGTCCACCCTTCATTTTATGACTGCATACCCCTCACTCTATTTCATCTACACTGAACCAGTGTTAGTTCAACATGATTGGCTTCACTTGAAGCTCTCTAGATCCCATTTCATATATATCCCATCAACCACCATTATTCCTTTACATGTTTGCACAGCCTTATACTGAGTATTGCATTGTAACTGAGCTTGGGAATTTCAGGTATGCGAAGGTAATTATTCACACAAACGATTCTGTTTTATTGCACAGTTCACAATATAGCCGGTGATTATACAGCCAACCATGTTAAGATGAATATTGACTATTTAGACAAAAACATCCATTTTCTCCCCAACCACTAATGAAACAAGAAAGACACACATATTTGCCACCATATCAAGGTTGTGTTTAGTCTGTGGTGTAGTCCTGAGGGCTCATACTACTCTCAGTGTGTTCAATACAGAATCCATAACATTTCTGGTGGCATCACACACGAAGTATAGGACACAAGACCATAAGTGTCCTGCACTTATGAGCCATTTGTGCCACATACGTAACAGAAAGGCCACTTTTAAAGCTTTTCAGATATTCAATCATGTTTGCCTTTTCAATTTTTTTTTTTTTTTTTTTTTTGAGATGGAGTCTTGCTCTGTTGCCCAGGCTGGAGTGCAGTGGCGCGATCTCGGCTCACTGCAACCTCCGCCCCCCAAGTTCAAGTGATTCTCCTGCCTCAGCCTCCCGAGTAGCTGGGATCACAGGTGGGTACTACCATACCTGGCTAATTTTTTGTATTTTTAGTAGAGATGGGGTTTCGCCATGTTGACCAGGCTGGTCTCAAACTCCTGAGCTCAAGTGATCCGCCAGCCTCGGCCTCCCAAAGTGTTGGGATTACAGGCATGAGCCACCGTGCCCAGCGTGCCTTTTCAAAGTTATTACCACACTAGTTCACACTGAAGGTAAAAGCAATAGTTAGCATCTCTTATTAACAACACATTTTGACTTCAAGTTCAGACAAAGCTGTTGGTTACAAGTCCTGCTAATTTTTTTGTCAAATTTAAGAAGTCTATAGGACAACATAAAATCATCCCTGGTAATGTATTTGCAGTTTGGTCTTCAAAAGCTGTAAAGAGTGACAAAGAAATTTTTTTAAAAATGCTGAGTTAAAACCATTAAAAATATTTATTAATAATTGTTTTAAACGCCACTTATTTGAGACAGCAGAAACCAAAGCATTTTACTTAGAATTCTCACTTAGCTTATATTTCACAAAAGCGCTTTAGAACTCAGATTTCTACCACCTGTATGGAGTGTAAAGACAAAAGGAAGCCTAACAAAACCAAAGGCCCAATGGTGTCTATTTCCAGGGCCAAGGTATAACCCCAGGCTAACCCACCTGCCCTGGGCTGAGTAGCTAGAAGTGCCTGTGAGTGCTCAAAGTCACACACATGAATGAGGGTGTCAGGCACCAAGGTGCCTTTATTTATTCATTTCTCAAACTCAATTCCCTTCAAATCCTGACTCTATTTAATAGGCCAAAGGATGCTACTCATATTTATTTGGTGACAAATTATTACTTTTTAAAATCTTTACATCTGCACCTTGAAAATAAACTGTAATATCCAGCACAACATTGTCAGACAGAGCTGCTGCTGTATGGCTATTTAGCTTTATTAATGTCTGGCTAATGCTTAATACGCTTCATCCTTTACAGCTGGAAAAAGGATGTTCACTGTATTTAACCAGCCACCATGCATTCAGAGGTAAACAGCTTTTATGGACTATTTGCCCAGGAACTTTCAGTAAACTACGAAGTCGAGGCCTTTATTTTGGTCAGTATGTGCACATATTCACATGCAATTACCCAGAAAGAAGAAAAACTGGTTAACAAGAAACCTACCGTCATGTCAGATGCTGGAAATAATCTTTAGCTACATAATATTTACAGAAAGGGTTTTAAGATTCATAATCCACTTTTTCAATCTGTCTCTTATATTTCATTAGTCAATTGGAAGTGGCATGAGTTTCGTCTGGAAAAAATATTTTCACATTTTCTAATTCCGAAGTTTTCGTCTGTTAAGGGATGAGGATGCTATTTGGCTATTACCTACTTTTAGAATTCAAACTAACCCTTCAAATGTCTTTATTTAGATCATACGCTCTCAAACTATCTTACTGTTTTACTGACACAGTGGTAAACTGGGTTCCCAAAATATCCAAATCCTAATGGAGTCTCTATTTCCAGGAGTAAAATAAAAGACAGCGAACACTGTGAGGTGAAACCCATCCTGAGTCTTTTCCCCTCCACTCTGTAACATTTAGAAACTAGGGGGAAAAGTGGGATTGCATTAGTAGACCGCCAAAACAAAATGTTATGAAAGTGTTTATTTTTTAAAAGGAGAGTTTTAAGAGAACAGGATGCTTGAATATGACCAACTCCTACTGCACAGGAAAAATAACCACAGACCTTTGCTGAGATGGCATCAATAATTCAAAGAAACTAAGCTAAACAGAATTTGATCTATACACAATATGCAAACTTCTTAACAGCATGGAACACCTATAACAACATTTAAGTCCCTTCATCTTTCGGCAATGAAATAAGTGGAATTAACATAAGAATATTTTGTAAGGGTTGAAGGTCACAGTCAGAATCAAACAGAAAACTTTCAAACCTAGAAAACAAAATGGGAACTTTCAGAGCTCCTTGATCTACCATATCTAAATAGAAATAGTATAATGACTATCTGATAGGTGCTTAGTTTCAAAACTAATACAGGCAATTTATCATGAAAAGCCTATACCTATTAAGCTGTTTTTCTTCTCTGTTCTGCCCCTTTGTCATATGCTTGAGCTTAATGAAAACTATCCTCTGCAGCTGCTCCTGAGGGCAGAGAAGCAAGCAATGGAGTCACAAAGGAAGCCTGAGGAGCCCCTGGCCCCTGAGGACCGTCTTTCCGGCCGGTCACAGCCACTTATGTCTCAACGCAGGAGTTCAAGACTGGTTTGAGAAAAAGAATCCTATCTTGGGGATTAGGTTCCCTGTCAAAGGCCATCAGATGGACAGCTATTTACCAGGCAATTAGCCTAAAGCTGTTAGGTAATGATAAAAAACAAAACAAACAAATAAAACCCTTATATTTTCCTATTGGAACATTTTATTCTGTTTTGTTGATGCTTAAGGAAAACAGCTTTGCCCATAACTCACTGTGGCCCGGAGTTATGACACCAACTTGTGTTTGGCCAGTTAAGAAAGAGGCCAAACTGCATTCTTCTTAGAAGGTCTATTCAGTTGATAAACGGCACTTAACTGATGGGTTTTTTCATATAACCTTTAACAAGAACTCGTAAGTTGCATTGATTATGCCCCAAGAGATAATGGACCGATGGTAATTCAGATGAGCACCTCTGAAAAGATTTATCAGTTTTCTGTCCCGTTCCAGCCAGATTTTTTGGAAAACCTTGCGGAAAGACTGAAATTCCCCACCAATCTGAGACTGTATGCGAGTTTTTACAACATTAATTGGAAAAATCAAGAATCCCAACATGGCACCCAATAGACCTCCACTGATAAAATCATTGACAAAATGAGCACTGGGAGTCGTTGCGGTAGGCAGATGCTCCTTAATGGGACCTCGAAGGCCAAAAAACAAGATATTGCTGAGTCCATTCCGGAAAAGAATGGGCACCAAGCCTCGATAATACTCTCCAATTCCATAACATTTCAGGGCCTTGAAAGCCTGATAAGTGTTGGTAAATTTGTCATGATGCTTGTGGTCTTGAAGCAATGTCTGAACTCTTTCCAGTGGAGTGAAAATTGCTTCTGTTGTCCCTGCAAGCACTGCCGCCACACTACGGGTTGCAAACTCTGGAGCACTGACATGCTTGTGGAGAAGGCAGGATAAATCCTCATACAGACCAAACATAAGTGAAAGTGTAGTTGTCTTCTGCATCAATGGGGGAAGGATTCCACGATACAAATTTCGAAATCCATCCCTTCTCAACTGAAGTATTGCATCCCGGGTTTGGATGCCATACAGCTGTTGTCGAAAGAGGACCTTCTGAATGGGATATGTGATTGCGACGTTGTTGAAGGCTGCGCAGCAGCCACACAAGTAATGCTTCATTTCACCATCATTTGTAATATGAGGTGATATATCTTGTTTTGAAGATGTAAGTACTGGTGGCCTCTTTTCATGAGCTTCTGAATCCATCACGTTGCTTAAGATCTTTTTCATGAAGGACTTTTTTTAACTTGTGACATCATCTGAGCCTGGAATTTGGCAGGTTGATAGCTTTGTGATAATGTTCCCAATTTCTTCCATTGTTATTCTTCCGTTAGGTTCTCTCTTCTCGAGTCCATTTTGATAACTGGATTTCCGTTCTCCAGGCGTCCATTTCCCCAATCCATCGCAGCCAGCGTCCCGCAGAATGGCGGGCAAACCGGGGCCTGCGCAGGCGCAGACCGTGACCGACCCCCGGGCGGGGGCGGAGCGCGACACTCGGCGACGTTGGGATCCGAAAAGAAACCCTTTTAAAGCAAGCATGGCAATTTCTTCTAAATAAGCTGGATAAAATTAAAAACCCATTCATCCAAAGATCCTAAAAAGTCAACAAATTCCTAGATATTAAATGGTATAGACGCTACAAGTGTTTCTTAAATCACATAACCTTTTCCACGGACACTGTAAAGATGTGTTCCCAGTGGATTCCCTAAGGGAGTGTGAAACTTTGTAAATAGTGGTTCACACCTGTAACCCCAGCACTTTGGGAGGCCAAAACGGGAGGAACAATCGAGGATAGGAGTTTGAGACCAGCCTGGGCAACATAGCAAGACCCCTGTCACCATCCAAAAAAGAAAAAAGAAAAGAAAGAAAAAAGTAGGTGATAAAGAGAAGTAAGGAGGAGATGAATAATTTTTTTTAATAAAAGTTCTGTATACTGCATGAAATTTTACTGGGAGGAAAGTGTTTGAGGTTTTAAGAGGCATAAATTAAATAACCTTGAAACCCATTTTGCTCTAGGACTATCCATGTGTTTTCTAGAGTGACCAACGTTTATATTCCATGTATGTGTATAAGAGATGAAAGGAAAGAAAAATAAGTTCCCTCCCAGGACAGTGGAAGGCTTCAGCCAACAAAGTAGGCCACAGCATCAGACTATATTGCCTGCTGATGTGTACTGCCTAGTTTTGAATGGAATCAAATGACATCCTTGAGATTAAATGACAGTTTCCCTGACCATCATCCTAAAGCATGCCTGTGGTGGATCGCTCTAGAATGAACCATAAACACCGAGTTCTCTTTAAGCTTTAGTGAAACGAAATAGTAAAAGCTTTTCATGGAAGGAGAAAGGAGTCTCCAACATTTATACTGATTGATTTTGGCAGCAATGACTTTCATTAGAAAAGTAATTGCTGGGTATGCAAAAATTAGCACTGTTGGGGCTAAAGAGATCTTTGTTTTCTTTTGTTTTGTTTTGCTTTTTTGCCTAATGTTCATAGTGTTTTCTCGGTTTTGCCATAGCCCTTCTGTCAAGATGCTGGCAATCAGAATATCATGAAAAACAGAGTGCCCTTTCTCGCATTTATTGAAGAAAGATTCTCATGATCCTATGGTAAGGTAATAATTGCTTTTTCTCAATCCATCCTCCACACTGCAGCCAAAGTGATCATCTTAGTAACAAATGTGACCACGTTTTCCCCCACTTAAATCTTTAAATGATTTTATACCTGAAGGACAAAGGTCCCCCATGGTCTGATGTCTTCCTACCCTCGGCACCATCTGCCTTCACATTTCTAAAGGCACCTTCCGTCCCAGCCATATCAAACTACTTGGAGCCTCCAGAATGAAGGATAATGTGCCATCTGACACTCCTTTGTCTTTATTCGGTTATTCCTTCTGCCTGAAACGTCCTTCCTTCTAGTTCCTACTCAGCTTCTGGAAGCCTTCACTAACCCCTCAGTCCAAATGAGGACCCTTTCTCCACATCACACTCTATATACACTGTGAGTGTAGCACGTGTCAGACTGTACAATGTCCATGATTCACAATGCTGAGGGCTTCTCCAAGACACAGTCCACTTCTCATTCAACTTTATTCCACTTTGTGTCCCCAGTGCCCGGGCATCTGGTTAGGTCTCCAACTGCTAAAGAGTGTAAAGAGTGTTGATGACTCCTGTATTACTCATGGTTCTTGGTTATGAGAGCCGAAAGTACCATTCCAACTGATGCAAGCAAATCTAGGGGGCAAGGAAAGGAGCAGGAAGGAGGAAGAGGAGAAGAGAAGGAGGTAAGAAATCAAGAAAGGAGAAAAAAAGGTGGCATCTGGACAACATTTAAAGCAATTTTCCAGCTTCTCTCATTTGCACCAGTAGGAGGGGGCCATGTGGCCGCAGAGGGGAATGTTTCCTAATACGCTTCTGGATCCTGGTGGTTCTGGGGAGTACTTACCTCCTTCTGCCCCAGCACCCAACAAGTGCCAGATGAGGCAAGTGAATTCCTTTGAAAAAGAGGAAAGAAAGGTGGGAAGTATGGTTGTGAGAAAATAACAATAAAAAGTGAAGCGGGGGGAGAAATGTATTAGCTCTTGTAATGAAAAAGTTGAGAAATCCAGAAGTAGCAATCACTTCAGGCATTGCTGGATCCTAGAGGTCAACCACCATCACAAGTACTTAACACCTCTCTCCACGTATATATTTCCCAGCTACACATTCCTCAGTTTTAATTCATTTTCAGTCAGCTCTTTCTATAGAGTGACATCCTACCCGAAGCTTATTCTGCTAATTTAGCAACTGAAGGATGAAGTGCTTCACTTTCCCAACAGTTCCTGCAAAACCACCCTAGGATCGAGTTGTAATGCAGTTACTTGGTCTGAACCAATCACTGGGATCAGAGGGATGGAAAATGATGCTAATCAAACCTGAGTCACTTGCCTCATCCTGCACTTGTCAGGTAAAGGGGGCAGAAGGAGGTAAGCCTCCCATCTTGCCTACCACCCAAACCACCAGGACCTAGAAAAGTATTAGGAAGTGTTCTCCCTCTGAAGCCACACATCCCACTGCCATTGGTGCAGATGAGAGGAGCTGGAAAATTGCTTTGGAAGTTGAGCCATTGCCACCTTTTTTTTTTGTCCAAGCTTGCAGTTTCTCGGGCAATATAACTACACAGTTTGAAATCATGCAAATCGGGGGTGGGCGGGGGGGGGCGCGGTGGCTCACCCCTATAATCCCAGCACTTTAGGAGGCTGGGGTGGGGGATCATCTGAGGTCAGGTGTTCGAGACCAGCCTGCCCAACATGGTGAAACCGAAAGTAGACAGGTGTGATGGTGCACACCTGTAATCCCAGCAACTTAGGAGGCTGAAGCAAGAGATTCGCTTGAACCCAGGAGGTGGAGGTTGCAGTGAGCTGAGATCACGCCATTGCACTCTATTGCAACAAGAGTGAAACTCCATCTCAAAAAAAAAGAAAAAAAATCAGGCAACTGTATTGACCGATGGCCCACGTCAAACATGTTTGGTCACAGTCCTAGATTCCAGACCCTTTATTGTGGGATTTTTGTCTCAGCATAGGCCCTAATGCTCTGCCATCCCACCTACTCCTCAACCTAATATTGTCCATGCTGGCTGCCCCAGGACAGAACCAGCACCCTCAAAGCACAGATAACTTGGCCCTTGCCCCTTGGTTATGTCTGATGGATGACTCTTTACAGTGAGACCATTGTCACCTTTCTCAGGCTGCTAAATATCTGAAAGATGTTTGGAAGAAGCCTAGAAGAACAGGAATGAAGCTTCTCTCTGATTCCTATCTTCTGATATGTTTTCCACACCCTAGGCTTTGTGAGAAGTAATATTAATTGATGACAGAGAATCTCACTTTTCAATTCAGCGAAGCTCAGAGACATCTATCTAACTTTCTTTTCTTTTATTTATTTAACTTTTTTGAGATGGAGTTTCACTCTGTTGCCCAGGTTGGAGTGCAGTGGCACCATCTTGGCTCACTGCAACCTCCACCTCCCAGATTCAAGCGATTCTCCTGCCTCAGCCTCCCAAGTAGCTGGGACTACAGGCGCATGCCACAACACCTGGCTAATTTTTGTATTTTTAGTACAGACAGGGTTTCACCATGTTGGTCAGGTTGACCTGGCCTCAGGTAATCCCCCCGGCCTCAGCCTCCCAAAGTGCTGAGATTACAGGTTTGAGCCACCACGCCCAGACAGAGACATCTAACTTTCTAAGTTGATAACTATAGGAAGAAAGGGCCTCCCGTAGCAAAGCTGTCTTTTCTTCCCTTGCTGCTTTCAGATGGTTGATTTCTAACAAAACTTGTCTTTCTGGTAGGACCTAACTGAAGGCTACAAAATAAATTCATCTTATTCCATCAGCCTGATGCTTTTCTATCATCTCTCTTTAACTTTCAACCTCAGTAGCCCCATGGTCAGAGCACCAAGATAAAATAGGATACAGTTTAACCACTGCCTTGCTGCTACTGCACAACAGAAATTGCCAGCTTCCTGCTCAAAATCGAGAGGTCCTCACTGCCCCACCCCACCTTGAGTGAGCTGATTCTCTATTTCACAATCTGCAACATGTATTCTCTCACTTCCAGATACGAATTTAGAAAGTGTTCAGAGCCTTGTATTAGTTTTTTCAGGCTGTCATAACAAAGTACCATAGACTGGGTGGCTGAAACAAAAGAGATTGATTTCCTCACAGTTCTGGAGGCTGGAAGTCCAAGATCAAGGTGATGGCAGGGTGGGTTTCTCCCAGGGCCTCACTCCTTTTCTTACAGATGGCCACCTGATTGCTTCATCCTCATATGGCCAACTCCCAGTCTGTGCGTCGGTGTCCTAATTTCCTTTTATAAGGACACCAGTTATAGTGGATTAGTGCCTACCCTGAAGAACTCGTTTTAACTTTATCTCTTTAAAGATCCTATGGAAATACAGTCACATTTTGAGCTATTGTAGTAGGTACTGTTAAGACTTCAACATATGAATTAAGGAGACACAGTTCAGCTCCTAAGAAGTCTTTCTGTGACAAAAATGCCACTCAAACTGGCTTGAGCAAAAAGAAGGAATGTGTTGTCTCTCATAACTGAAAAGTCAGTAGCGATTGGTCTAGGCTGGATGCAGGGTCACATAACGTCAGCACGAGCCATTTGTCTCTTTTTATTATATTTTTGTGGATTGGCTCTTTCTGTGGTACAGTGATGGTTGGAAACAGCTCCATGTGTACAAACTGTTCATTTGGCAATGTCATTTGATATAGATTCACTTTACATATAGTTCCAGAAAAGTCTTGGGGTGGAAACTCATTGACCTAACTGGAGTCACATGTCCAACAATGAACCAGTCCTTATGGCCAGAGGAATGAAATATATCATTCCTCATATATCATTGCCCATACCTGAATATCAAGCCCACATCTAAAGAAAGAGCATCAGCCCATCCAAACTAGGTGAGCTCAGAC